>NW_026943819.1:7381202-7513702 GCF_035594765.1 Anolis carolinensis
AGATAGATAGATAGATAGATAGATAGATAGATAGATAGATAGATAGATAGATAGATAAGACATGTTGGTTGGATAGAGAGAGAGAGAGATAGATTAATGCATTAGACAGGCTGGTTGGTTGGATAGATAGATAGATAGATAGATAGATAGATAGATAGATAGATAGATAGATAGATAGAGAGATTAATACATTAGACAGGCTGGTTGGTTGGTTGGTTGGTTGGTTGGTTGGTTGGTTGGTTGGTTGGTTGGATAGATAGATAGATAGATAGATAGATAGATAGATAGATAGATAGATAGATAAGGATATATAGGTAGGGTAGGTAGTTAGGTGGATGGATTGATTGATGGATAGGTAGGTAGGATGGACAGGCAAATAGATTAGATAGGTTGGAGGGGTAGATAGATGTGGGAAGTGGGTAGGTAGGTAGATATTAGGCAGGGCCTACAAGCATCAGCCCTACTACCAGTTGCCTACTGGTGTTTATTTAGAGCACTATTTGGTATTTAGAACCCTTCTCTAATGGTCTGTGTCTCCTTTTCTGTGTCTCCTTTTCAGTGCATCCACCGAGACTTAGCCGCCAGGAATGTGCTGGTGACGGAAGACAGTGTGATGAAGATTGCTGATTTTGGCTTGGCGCGAGATATCCATCACATAGATTACTACAAGAAGACGACAAATGTGAGTGGCGAGCCCAGGAGGGAGAATTGAATTAGGAGGAACTTTGATCATCACAGGCCAGGTTGCATAAGGTTGTATCTACACTGTAGAATTAATGCACTTTGGCACCACTTGAACTGTCATGACTCAATGGTATGGAATCATGGGAGGCTTTTTAAACCTCTTTTGCCTTCTCTACCAAACTACAACTCCCAGACATCCTTAGCATGGAGAACACATGCTCTTCGAATGTGCACATGTGTTTCTTTTTGCTATAATACATGGCTTCGATCCATATCTTTGAAGGTGGCCTCTTGAGGCAGGTTTTAAAAATCACAAAATTGAACAAAGAGACTTTGGTGCCAAAGAATTAAATGTATTAATTTAATCTTAGAGGTTTCTTTCATGCATACCTGACTGGCTTCCAGCCAGCTGCAATGAAAGCACAGCATTAAAATGGATGGAAAGAGGTCTTCCTGTAATCTGATGTAATGCCTGCTCTGGAATATCAAACGTTTAAATTGATTAAAGGTTAGGGAGGGGTTCTTTAGGGGAAAAAATATATAACAAATTCTCTTAAGGATCCGATTAGTCTAGCACTAAGTGCTACTGATGTTTTGACAAATGCCCTTTACAATCAGGGCCAGCTAACAAATCCCAACAAAGGATTCCCTCAGGCAAGAAGCAGCCAGGCTTTGAAGCTGCAAGGCTTTTCATGCTAATAATTGCAACATTCACATTTGCCTCAAACAGACAAGAGTTCTTTCTCCCACCCTGGATATATGACAGATATGGCCATCTGTCGGGGGTGCTTTGAATGTGATTTCCTGCTTCTTGGCAGGGGGTTAGACTAGATGGCCCATGAGGTCTCTTCCAACTCTACTATTCTATGATTCTAAGTCCCACTTGCCTAGTTTCCAACAGACCTCACAACCTCTGAGGATGCCTGCCATAAATGTGGGCGAAACATCAGGAGAGAATGCTTCTGGAACATAGCCATGGAAAAGGCAGCTTGTAGCGCACTAAGTGCTGCTGATATTTCGACAAATGCCCTTTCCATTATGGGTTAGACAGGAAACAATCAGGGCCAGCTAACAAATCCCAACAAAGGATTCCCCCAGGCAGGAAGCAGCCAGGCTTTGAAGCTGTAAGGCTTTTCAATGCTAATGAAGGTGACCAATTGCAACATTCACACTTGCCTTAAACAGACAAGACTTCTTTCTCCCACCCTGGACATTATTCCATAAGTCCCACTTGCCTAGTTTCCAATAGACCTCACAACCTCTGAGGATGCCTGCCATAGATGTGGGCGAAACATCAGGAGAGAATGCTTCTGGAACATAGCCATGGAAAACTCACAGCAACCCAGTGATTCCGGCCATGAAAGCCTTTGACAACAGATTTCTTTTTGCTTCGCAACGGAACTAAAAAATGTGTTCAAGATTAATTCCGATGCATTCAAAACTTTTTCTTCTGATTTAATCATATAGAAAAGTATATAAGGCAGCTTTTAGCTCCAAGTGACACACTGTATATTTTAGGGGAAGCTACAAGTCCCCAAAGTCTGTAACTAGTTTGGTTTGCAAGAATCTTTGTTCCTATACATAATCTCTGTGTTGTAATGGATAAACAGAGGATAAATCAGAACATCTCTGCTAAATTCAGATATTCAAGTACCTATTTTTGCAAATTCTATTCCTTTATTGCTTGTTTGATGTATATTTCCCTTGTGTTCTTCTCTTCCTTATGACTTTGGATTGACGCTCTGGTTTTTCCCGTATTTCAGGGTCGCTTGCCGGTCAAATGGATGGCCCCTGAGGCTTTGTTTGACAGGATATATACCCATCAGAGTGACGTGTAAGTACTCCGTGTTATGATAGGGTTGTGACAAGTGCATGAAACAAGTCAATCCGTAACCACTTGAAACTCTCTCATTGGAGCCCCAATGAGACTCTGAAACTCTGAAATTGGCTGAGATAGGGACACTTTTGCTTTTGGGGTGGTTCAACATACACAAACTTTCATGCACAACATTATCAAAAATACAAAATTGCCTTCCATATGTATATAAATTTCCACGATAATTCATGATGTACGTCTATGCAAGTAGAGGTCTTCCAAAATCCAGCATCCAAAGTGCTTTTGGTCCCAAACATTTTGGATTAAAGATTTTCCACCTATGTTTTTAAATATAAGTTGGGTCAAGAAATGCCTGAAACGAATCAGTTGCAGCTCTGGGAGATATACGAGGGTTGAATGAAAAGTAATGCCTCCACCTTCATAACTCCTTAACAGATGGCAGTACTGGTATGCAGCAGGTCCTGGCTTATTCAGTAGACTCTCCTCTACAGTTCCATTTGGCAGGAAGCCTTAGCATTGAACGGTTGTGTTGTTAAAGTGCGAAGTATGGAACCCTGCACAGACGGGGAAGCCTTAGCATTGAACTGTTGTGTTGTTAAAGTGCGAAGTATGGAACCCTGCACAGACGGGGAAGCCTTAGCATTGAACTGTTGTGTTGTTAAAGTGCGAAGTATGGAACCCTGCACAGACGGGGAAGCCTTAGCATTGAACGGTTGTGTTGTTAAAGTGCGAAGTATGGAACCCTGCGCAGACGGGGAAGCCTTAGCATTGAACGGTTGTGTTGTTAAAGTGCGAAGTATGGAACCCTGCGCAGACGGGGAAGCCTTAGCATTGAACGGTTGTGTTGTTAAAGTGCGAAGTATGGAACCCTGCGCAGACGGGGAAGCCTTAGCATTGAACGGTTGTGTTGTTAAAGTGCGAAGTATGGAACCCTGCACAGACGGGGAAGCCTTAGCATTGAACGGTTGTGTTGTTAAAGTGCGAAGTATGAAACCCTGCGCAGACGGGGAAGCCTTAGCATTGAATGTTTGTGTTGTTAAAGTGCGAAGTATGGAACCCTGCGCAGACGGGGAAGCCTTAGTACTGAATAGTTGTGTTGTTAAAGTGCGAAGTATGGAACCCTGCACAGACGGGGAAGCCGTAGCATTGAACGGTTGTGTTGTTAAAGTGCGAAGTATGGAACCCTGCAGAGACAGGGAAGCCTTAGCATTGATCGGTTGTGTTGTTAAAGTGTGAAGTATGGAACCCTGTGTAGACGGTCGGTCAATGCAACTTAAGCAACGTGCAGTCATTGAATTCTTGACGGCAGAAGGTGTCACCCCAAAGGAGATTCCTCAGAGAATGCAAGCTGTTTATGGCGATTGTGTTGATGTGAGTCCTGTGCGTCGTTGGGCGAGTAAGTTTAAAGATGTTGAGGTGGGAACACCTGACTTGGGTGGCAAACCAAGAGTTGTATGTCCTGTGACAGCAACCACCGAGTTTCACAACCAAAAGGTTGACAGATTGATTCAGGACAATTGTTGTAGCACTCTGAGAGAAATTTCAAGCATAATCGGCATTTCACAAGAACGTGTGGGTCACATTATTGTTTAGCTATTGGAAGATCTGTGCACGATGAGTCCTGTGAAACGCCGGTCGCGGAAACAGAGTGTCAACAATGGCTCCAAACTACAGGAAAGGAGATTCCACCTGAACATCAGGAAGAACTTCCTCACTGTGAGAGCTGTTCGACAGTGGAACTCTCTCCCCCGGGCCGTGGTGGAGGCTCCTTCTTTGGAGGCTTTTAAGCAGAGGCTGGATGGCCATCTGTCGGGGGTGCTTTGAATGTGATTTCCTGCTTCTTGGCGGGGGGTTGGACTAGATGGCCCATATGGTCTCTTCCAGTTCTATGATTCTATGTGGAAAAGTGACTAGTGCTAGTTAAAGAGCACATTCTAACGATTATTTCTGCATTTGATTTATTAAAATATTCCCATCCAAACCGAAAGAACGAAAGGCTCTGGGCTGTGGCACAGGCTGGAGAGCAAGCCAGCTGCAACCAGCTGCAATGAATAACTCTGACTAGGAGGTCATGAGTTCGAGGCCCACTCGGAGCCTATGTTTGTCTTGTTTTTGTTCTATGTTAAAAGGCATTGAATGTTTGCCTATATGTGTAATGTGATCCGCCCTGACTCCCCTTCGGGGTGAGAAGGGCGGAATATAAATGCTGCAAATAAATAAATAAATAATGAATAAATAAATAACGAAGGTGGAGGCATTACTTTTCATTCAACCCTCATAATTGATCCAAAATAATATTCCAAGCTTAATGGTCTTCTCTGTTCAGAGCATACCCTCTACCATTGAATTATGGGCCATTTACTTCCATTGGCCACAAAGGATTAGAATGAAAGATACTTCTGTTTCTCATATGGAATATCTATAGTTTAAATCCTTTATGGTATTGGAGGGGGCAGATTTGGGGATTGGAGGAAGGTTCTTGCCCTGGTTTCGTCTTCCCGGCATCCTCTCCTCAAAGTGCCCAGCTGGGATTTCGCTGCTGTTAAGCAGCAACCTGTTAACTATTCCCACTGACTGCTCTGCTTCCGGCTCCTGCTCGGAGTGTTTCTTCCTTTATGGGCCTCTTTATCTGATTTTCCATGACGTCCTTTGTTTCTCCTCCACTTCTCTGCCTCTCCGTGCAGGTACTGACCCCCTCTTGCCCCCTGGCATCTCCAATTAAGCTTGGCAGGCCGGGTATTATTCCCACCGGTGAAATAGACCATATGCGATCCGTCTTAGCGTAATGAAATGCTAATTACCTTAAGCAGGAACCGTATTTCAAGCCCGTGTTCAGCTTGCTGGCAAGCACCGCTTCAGTGCTGCTGCAGGCTCCAACTTTATTGCCAGTCCAATTTTCTCCTTTGTGAGTTATGAGCTCGTGGTTGGAAGCATCTTTCCCTTTCGTCCTCTATAAGAACCTTTATAGAGGTGGTTATTAAAGATGGAGAAAAAGAGCTTTTCTGCAGCTATACGTGCATCTACACTGTAGAATAGAGGTTCCCAGCCTGGGGTCCTCAGATGTTTTTGGCCTTAAACTCACATAAATCCTAACAGCTGGGAGTTGTAGGCCAAAAACATCTGGGGATCCCAGGTTGAGAACCACTGCTGTAGAACTGCTGAACATGCTTCTCAGTCGTTTAGTCGTCTCCGACTCTTCGTGACCGCATGGACCAGTCCAGGCCAGAGCTCCCTGTCGGCCGTCACCGCCCCCAGTTCCTTCAAGGTCAACCCAGTCACTTCAAGGATACCGTCCATCCATCTTGCCCTTGGTCGGCCTCTCTTCCTTTTTCCTTCCATTTTCCCCAGCATCATGATCTTTTCCAAGCTTTCCTGTCTCCTCATGATGTGGTCAACTTTGCCTCTAATATCCTTCCCTCCAGTGAGCAGCCATTGGGCATTATTTCCTGGAGGATGGACTGGTTGGATCTTCTTGCCAAGGTCCAAGGCACTCTCAGGATTTTCCTCCAGCACCAGAGTTCAAAAGCGTCTCTCTTCCTTCACTCGGCCTTCCTTATGGTCCAGCTTTCGCATCCATAGGTGACTATGGCGAATACCATGGCTTTGACTATGCGGACCTTCGTTGCCAGTGTGATGTCTCTGCTCTTCACTATTTTGTCCAGGTTGGCCATTGCTCTCCTCCCAAGAAGCAAACGTCTTCTGATTTCCTGGCTGCAGTGATCTTCGCGCCTAGAAATATAAAGTCTGTCACTGCCTCCACGTTTTCTCCCTCTATTTGCCAGTTATCAATAGGTGTAGTTGCCGTGATCTTGGTTTTCTTGACATTTAAGTGCAACCCAGCTTTTGCACTTTTTTTTTCACCTTGGTGATAAGGCTCCTCAGCTCCTCCTCGCTTTCGGCCATCAGAGTGGTATCATCTGCATACCTAAGGTTGTTAATTTTCTTCCAGCAACTTTAACTCCGGTCTTGGATTCCTCAAGCCCCGCATGTCGCATGATGTGTTCTGCATACAAGTTGAATAGGGAAGATGAAAGTATGCAGCCCTGATGTCTGCACTCCTTTCCCAATCTTGAACCAGTCTGTTGTTCCATGATCTGTTCTTACTGTGGCTACTTGGTCTTTATACAGATTTCTCAGGAGATAGACAAGGTGACTTAGTACCCCTATACCACCAAGCACATGCCATAGTTTATTATGATCCACACAGTCGAAGGCTTTAGAGTAGTCAATAAAGCAGATGTTTTTTCTGAAACTCCCTGGCTCCCTCCATTATCCAACGGATATTGGCAATTTGGTCTCTTGCTCCTCTACCTTTTCTGAACCCAGCTTGGACATCTGGCAACTCTCGCTCCATGTCTTGCTGGAGTCTGCCTTGCAGGATCTTGAGCATTACCTTACTGGCAAGGGAAATAAGTGCCACTGTATGGAAGTTTGAGCATTCTTTAGCGTTTCCCTTTTTCGGTATGGGGATATAGACTAATGAATTTTAATTGCCCTGGCTCAATGCTGTGGAATCCTGGGAGTTGTAGTTTGTCAGAGAAGACTAAAGAGCTTGTAAAATACAGATCTCATAATCCCATACCATTGAGCCATGGCATGCATGAACTGGGTCAGGGTATATAGGCCACATGCCTATAGGTCCCTTGCACAAGTCCCGTGGAATCCAAAATCTGGCACAACTAGTGTTGTGAGAAGGCCCATAGAATAGAATAGAATAGAACAGAATAGAATAGAATAGAATAGAATAGAATAGAATGGCTTTATTGTCATTGTGATATTGCACAGCGAGATTAAATGCCTTCCCCAACACACACCATTAAGCCACACACCCATCCCTCCACACTCCCACCACCACCACACAGCCCCCAATGCCACATCAATGCAAAACCATGGAGTTCAAAATAGCCACAGCGCTGTCTATTTGTCCTTGTCTTTATCACCCTGTAACATCTGCCAGATAGCAATAATTCAAATAAAGAATGTCCCGATTTGAGATAGTTGTCCCTGCTATATATTTTAACATTGGGCGTGTTTGCATAGGTGGTCCTTTGGAGTTCTGCTGTGGGAGATCTTCACGTTGGGTGGATCGCCGTATCCAGGGGTTCCCGTGGAAGAACTCTTCAAGCTGTTGAAAGAGGGCCATCGAATGGACAAGCCCAGCAACTGCACCAATGAGCTGTGAGTCCATGTTCCCTTACTCCCT
Source organism: Anolis carolinensis (assembly GCF_035594765.1). Lineage (NCBI taxonomy): Eukaryota > Metazoa > Chordata > Lepidosauria > Squamata > Anolidae > Anolis > Anolis carolinensis. The sequence continues at coordinate 7,388,927 of NW_026943819.1, forward strand.
TGATTTGTATTCCCTGAGAAATGTGTTACCGTATATACTCGAGTATAAGCCGACCCGAATATAAGCCGAGGCACCTAATTTTACCACAAAAACTGGGAAAACATTGACTCCAGTATAAGTCGAGAGTGGTAAATTTCAGAAATAAAAATAGATACCAATAAAATTACATTAATAGAGGCATCAGTAGGTTAAATGTTTTTGAATATTTACATAAAGCTCAAATTTAAGATAAGACTGTACAACTCTGATTAAATCATTATTATCATCTTCTTCAATGTCAATGTGCTTATGTATCCTTTTAATAACAATAGAATAAAATAATGCATGTAATAATAATAATAATAACAATAAATACAGGAAAATAATACATGTAATAATAAATAGAGTAAAATAATAAATGTAATAATAATAATAATAATAATAATAATAAATAATATTATTAAATAATAATATTAAATAATAATATTAAACAGTAAAGAACTGGTGGGATCACAAACCTGCAAAAGTATTGGAAAATGAGCACGCAAAGATACTGTTGGACTTCCGAATCCAGACTGACAAAGTTCTGGAACACAACACACCAGACATCACAGTTGTGGAAAAGAAAAAGGTTTGGATCATTGATGTCGCCATCCCAGGTGACAGTCGCATTGACGAAAAACAACAAGAAAACCTCAGCCGCTATCAGGACCTCAAGATTGAACTTCAAAGACTCTGGCAGAAACCAGTGCAGGTGGTCCCGGTGGTGATGGGCACACTGGGTGCCGTCCCAAAAGATCTCAGCTGGCATTTGGAAACAATAGACATTGACAAAATTACGATCTGCCAACTGCAAAAGGCCACCCTACTGGGATCTGCGCGCATCATCTGAAAATACATCACACAGTCCTAGACACTTGGGAAGTGTTCGACTTGTGATACTGTGATATGAAATCCAGCATGTCTATCTTGTTTGCTGTGTCATAGTAAAATAATAATAAGATCAGAATGAAATAATAAATGTATTAATAATAATAAAAAATAGAGTAAAATAAATGTAATAGTAGCAACAATAATAGAGAAAAATAATAAATGTAATAATATCAATAATAATAGAGGAAAATAATAAATGTACCATATATTCTCGAGTATAAGCTGACCCAAATATAGCCAACCAGGACCCTCACCCGAGTATAAGCCGAGGGGGGCTTTTTCAGTCTTTAAAAAAGGACTGAAATAAGCTTTTACTTGAGTATATACAGTATTTCTTCACAAATTTGCATCCTGTTTGTCTGGTGCCAAAGGCAGCTTGCGTAAATTAACATATTTTAAAAACTTTAAAACCCTGCAGCTAATACTCATTTCACTTGGGAATATATCTGAATCAGAACATATATCTCAATATAACAGCCTCTCCAGCTGAAATGCCAAGCAAAGACTTTTATGTTTTCTGCTGTGTTCAGGAGAATGCAGAACTCATGAAACATCCTCTTAAGAGTTTGTCCCATAGCCTCGGGGATATAACTGTAAAGTCCCTGATCCTAAAGATGTTCCGATTTCCCACCGAGAAGCAAATTTTGCCCAGGTGTTTCCCTGAATCCTGTTTTCACCATGGTCTCCCCGCAAGATGTTTTCCCGGCCACTTTGGAGAGAGTCGGCATTGAAAACCCCGTCAAGCCCAGCCATCCGCACGGCATAACAGAACCCCTGCTGACCAGCCGATGCGGAGGATGGCAACTGGCAAGAGTTCAGCGTTACTTTCCCAGCCCTTCTGAAAGCCGTGCGTGATAATAAACCAAGACTCCTTTCCTCTGTATTTGTGTTTTTCCCAGCAGGAAAGTATCCCAAATTGACCCTGGGTAAGGCTGCTTTGCCGCTCGGTCTTTTGTCTCTGACATCTCTTCTCATGTTGTTGGAGCCAATCCTGCCAGGGGCTCTTTCTCACCCGTCACTCCATGAATGAGAAGGAGAGAAGCTGGTTCCTAAGAAACGGCTCTCACAAAGCACAGCCATAAAACCTCAACGAATTTTGTGCTTAGACTTGGGTCCCATCTCCACAATATCTCACGAGAGATATGCAAGGATTCCAACATCTGAAATCTATTTATTTTATATTCCGCCCTTCTCACCCCAAAGGGGACTCACATTGTACACATATAAGGCAAACATTCAATTCCATATTACATAGAGACAGAGACACACACAGAGGCAATTTAAACCTTCTCCAGCTTCCAGCTTCCTGAGGGTATGCTTGATTCCAGCCACAGGGGGAGCATCTGCTTCATCCACTGCGATGGCAACTTCCTCATTCCAACGGCGGCTGGATTATTTTTATGGTGTCGTAAATTAACCTCCCCACATATAAGTGGTACCTAAATTTCCTACTTGATAGATGCAACTATCTTTCGGGTTGCTTAGGTCAGCAACGAGCAGGGGCTATACAGTGTTCCCTCACTTATTGCTGGGGTTATTTATTTATTTATTTACAGTATTTATATTCCGCCCTTCTTTCTCACCCCGAAGGGGACTCAGGGCGGATCACATTGTACACATATAAGGCAAACATTCAATGCCATATAACATAGAACAGAGACAGAGACAGACGCAGAGGCAATTTAAACCTTCTCCAGCTTCCTGAGAGTATGCTTGATTCCAGCCACAAGGGGAGCATCTGCTTTATCATCCACTGCGATGGCAACATCCTCATTCCAACAGCGGCTGGATGGTTTTTATGGTGTCGTAAATTAGCCTCCCCACATAAAAGTGGTACCTAAATTTCCTACTTGATAGATGCAACTATCTTTCGGGTTGCTTAGGTCAGCAACGAGCAGGGGCTATACAGTGTTCCCTCACTTATTGCTGGGATAGGTTCCAGGACCACCCGCAATAAGTGAAAATCCGCGAAGTAGGGACACTATATTTATTTTAATATTTATACATCATTTTAGTAGTTATACACTATATTAAGTCTTTATCAACCAATCGTGTGTTGATAAATCACTTCCTTCTCTTCCTGTTGCCGCTTGGGCTCCTTTTCTCTCCCTTCGGTTTCTCCTTCCTCCCTTCCTTAGGCTGTAAATTGTATTTTTTTATGATTTATAATAGTCTTTTAGAGTTTATTGAAAAATCCGCAAAACAGCAAATCCATGAAAAGTGAACTGCGAAGTAGTGAGGGAACACTGTATTTTATTTTTAATTGTCGGGTGCTCACCCCAACCCCGGCTGGCCTCGAACTCATGACCTCTTGGTCAGAGTGATTTATTGCAGCTGGCTGCTAACCAGCCTGCGCCACAGCCCGCCCAAGTCCCAAGTTTTTCAGATAAGGGAGACAAATAATAATAATAATAATAATAATAATAATAATAATAATAATAATAATAACAACAACAACAATAATAATAATAATAAATAAACAAATAAATAAATAAATAAAAACAACAACTTTATTTTTGTATGCTGCCTCCATCTCCCCACTGGATTCAGAGCGGCTCACATGGGGACAAATCCAATCAATCACATTAACATCATAAAATCAACAGTTAACCAACAAACATTAAACAGGCCATAGCTTTAAAACATTATTAAATACACAAAATATTACCAGTCATCACAAGCCATTTAAAAAGTCCAATATAGGACATGAGTGGGCAACAATCAAAACTGATAACCTGAAATAATAACAATAATAACAATAACAATAATAATACACTTGTGGAATAATATAACGCTTGTGGAAAAGAAACTTCTAGACATTGCAGGACAAAGAGCTGGAAAAAATCACAAAATACAAGGACTTACAAATTGAGATTGGACGACTATGGCAAGAGGGAACAATGGTACCAATAGTAGTTGGTGCTCTTGGAGATATTCCCAGAAACCTCAAAAAGCACTTGAAAAGCCTTAATTTGGACAAAACACCAATCTACCTGCTGCAGAAGGCAGCACTTCTTGGAACTGGGCACATTCTAACCTCTAATATCCTAGGCCCTTGGGAAAAGCACAAAATTAGAAATAAATCCCAAACACTTGGACCTAATATGCATGTGTGCTGTGATGTTATGTACATGTTGTTATTATTATTGTTGTTATTATTATTATTTTTCTCCCATGTTGGTGTTCTGATTGCATTGGGATCAGCTTCTCATCCTGAATTTTCTCTTCCAAGATACATGATGATGCGAGACTGCTGGCATGCCGTTCCCTCCCAGAGACCCACATTTAAGCAGCTGGTAGAAGACTTAGATAGGATTGTGGCCATGACCTCAAACCAGGTAAAAGACATTAAACAAGCACATTTCAAAGAACAACATTTTCCAAATCTGTCTTTATGGTGAGCCGGTGGGCTGTAGTGAGTGCTTTCGTAGTTTTTGACTACACCAAGAGCCCAAAGTTAAAGTTCTCCATTGAATATGCAAGCCTTGAAACCCTTCATTTTGGTGCTAGCTAGATCATCTTTCTGGCTTGGTGACCAAAGATTGGCAACTGATATTGAGATCCAAGTGGTAAAGCAAGATACACATTGGAACTGAATTGTCTTTTGGTGCCTCTGTTCCATTAGGCTCCATGTGCTTTGTGCTTGAAGAGCTATTTCCCTATTATTTTTATTCTAGTTCTCTGGCACTCTTGATCTAATATATATTTTTAAGAGCATGAGTTTATTTAGTGCTCTGACTTGGTCTTGTCTACATTGAGAAGGTTATCTTGGGAATAGACACAGGGTCTATTCCCATCCCAATTTGCACTTCCAAGAATTTGCAGCACTTTATCAGTCACCTCGTGTTTACAATATTTATATGGTGCACCTTACCCAGTCTACTTTTACAATCTCTCAGTTTTAATCCATGTTTTTATTAGTTCTTGTTTTTTATTGGCTAATGTTTAATTTTTTTTATTGTGCATGTTTTTGTCTATTGCTGTGTTTTATACTGCTACTGTTTTTATTTCGGGCTTGGCCCCATGTAAGCCGCCCTGAGTCCCCTTCGGGGAGATAGAGGCGGGGTATAAAAATAAATTTTTTTTTATTATTATTATTATTATTATTATTATTATTATTATTATTATTATCTTAATATAAATCTGTCCTGGATCTGGCAGGTTCATACCAAATCTAGGGTTGATGTCTAGAGAGCCCTGAACCATATCTCCTCTGCCATGTGAGCCCACATCTCACCTCCTCCAACTCACTTCTGCTCCAAGCTCCTGGCCATTGCAGAAGCCTCCACTGGTGTCAGAATGGGATGTTTATGCAACTAGCAAGGAGAGTGTCAATCTTTCTTTCTGGCTGGTTACACAAATACTTCTGACAATGTATTGCTGAAGGCTTTCATGGCCGGGATCACAGGGTTGTTGTATGTCTTTCGGGCTGTGTGGCCATGTTTCAGAAGGTCAACGAAGGTCCTAGTGATGGCCAAGAGCTTGGATGGAGCACTTTGGTCAACAAGAAGCAGCAGCAGTGCTGATGCAAGCCAATTTGGACCAAATCTATCTGTGCAGGCTACTTAAAATAGTCTGTAATAGTCTGAAGTTACTCCAGAGAGTCATACTAGGAAATGAGTGGGTCATAACAAAGGAAATAGTGGTATTAGGGAAAAGAGAGGAAATGGGAAATAAAAGGGAAATACAAGAAGCAATAATTGAATGTGCACAAGCATAAATAGTATTAGGGCGGAAAGATAAATCAAAATGAGCAGTAAATAAATACAGTGTTCCCTCACTACTTCTCAGTTCACTTTTCGCGGATTCACTGTTTTGCGGTTTTTCAATAAACTCTAACAGACTATTATAAAAAATTACAATTTACAGCCTAAGGAAGGGAGGAAGGAGAAGCCAAAGGGAGAGAAAAGGCGTCCAAGCGGCAATGGGAGGAGGAGGCAATTTATCAACACACGATTGGTTGATAAAGACTTAAAATAGTGTATAACTACTAAAATATTGTATAAATATTAAGATAAATATAGCGTCCCTACTTCGTGGATTTTCACTTATTGCGGGTGGCCCTGGAACCTAACCCCAGAGATAAGTGAGGGAACACTGTAGTACCAATGTATGGTGGAGCAAATGGAATTTGAAATTATGAATGTGAAATTAAATGTTTTAAAAACTAATGAAAATAGAACGAGGGAAATGGAAGAAAGATGGACAAGGGTAAAGAACTATATCATGAATCAATCCACAAGAAATAAGATACAAATGTTATATAGTATATAGAATGGAAATGTATAAAGATAAAGATAGAAAGATTGTCTCAAAAAGAAATGAATATGTAAATGAAAACAATCCTCGTGTTGGTGGTGGGAATTGTAAATGTTTTGTATGGGTACGGTATGTATTTTTTGTGTTTTAAAAAATTAAAATTCATTTTTAAAAAAACCAAAAGAAAAACCCCTGACACTAACCGGAAGCCACAAAGATAGCCAGTGCTCTATGTGGATTATTCCAGGCTTTTGAGTTCATGTAGATAAGTCCTTAAGGAGCCTCGGTGACGAAGTGCGTTAAAGCACTGAGCTGGAGACCGAAAGGTCCCAGGTTCAAACCCCGGGAGCGGAATGAGCGCCCACTGTTAGCCCCAGCTTCTGCCAACCTAGCAGTTCAAAAACATGCCAATGTGAGTAGATCAATAGGTACCGCTCCGGCGGGAAGGTAATGGTGCTCCATGCAGCCATGCCAGTGGCCACATGACCTTGAAGGTGTCTACGGACAACGCCGGCTCTTCGGCTTAGAAATGGAGGTGAGCACCAGCTCCCAGAGTCGGACACGACTGGACTTAACATCAGGAGAAACCTTTACCTTTACCTTAGATAAGTCCTTAAGATCCAGCACTGTGCAAGCTCTCCCACCATATCAGAGCCTGATCATTATTTTTCCTCCCTCTAGGAATACCTGGACCTCTCCATGCCACTGGACCAGTATTCTCCCAGTTTCCCAGACACCCGCAGCTCCACCTGCTCTTCTGGAGAGGACTCTGTGTTTTCCCACGACCCCCTTCCTGATGAACCTTGCCTTCCCAAGCACCCCCCTCAGCTTGCCAATGGAGGACTCAAAAGACGCTGACGTCGCCGCTCTCGTGGGACCCTTTGCGAGCCCGCTGTGCATACACGTGTGGTGCTCATGTGTGTTAACGAGTGAACGCGGGTGCGCACGTCTGTGCACTTTCTTCCCAGCTGGACTGGTGACGGAGCCCCTCTCGAGGCAGCCGTCAGGGTCACATTAAGCTCACGTATCCAAATGCCGAGACTCCATTCCAAATAACTGAATTCGTAATGCCATCTTCTCCTTGACACTGCCATTATTGTGAGCCCCTGGAAGAAGAGTTGGTAGGGGATTTGTGCTTTCCACATTATTCATCGACCGCAGTTGAGCTGTTGTTGTATTTTGCCCTTTTTCGATAGTGTCTGGCAAGAACAACAAAAAGGAGACTTGGATACCGGCTCCTAGATAGCAATGTGCTGTTACTTCTTTGGAAAAGGATCCTGGACAAATAACATTCCTTCAAAGAGGAGTCTTTTCTTGCTCCCTGTTCTTACTTGCAAATTGAAGCAACCCAACCTCTTAACAGCTCGATAAGCTAAATAGCAGAGCTGCGGTGCCAACCCTGTGGCACCCACTTGTTACAGATCCAGCTGCAAACGGGGATGTTTTCCGGCCTCCAGCTGCATCCCTTCCCTTTGGAGTGCCTACTCATACTCTGGTACCAATCTGGAGTCCATCCCTGTGACCGTTTCCTCATTCCGGCGCTCCCACGGCGCAATCCTGTGCCTCTCTACTTGGAAGTAGAAAACACGTGTACGATCGCAGCCTCACTTTGTGCTTTGCTGACCAATCCCAGAAGCATCCCGGTCCAAAAAGCATCTCCAAAGCAGCGGGATAAAAGGAGGCAGCCAAATGGGACCAGGACTCAGAAGTTCCAAACAGACAGACAAACAAATGTCTTGTGTATATAGCTGCAAAATGTATAAATATGAATTATATATTTACATGTCTTTTAAAAGTGGTTGTTACCAGAGATAATAATATCACTTTGGCTAGTAAGTTACTAGTGGCTGGTAGGTATCATCAGTTGCTATAAAAAAAACAAATCATATATTTTGCTACTTTTTGCTGTTTTGGTTTTGTTTATTTTTTAAATTATGTTCTAAAACTTACTTCGGTTTAGGTATGTCAATAAACATTGCTGCTGCTTCAGTTGTTATACATGGTTACATTGAACCGTGTTTTTTTGTTAGCAACATGGGTGCCTTGGGGAAAGATGTCAGGAAATCATTCTCCCTCCTCAGATACCTTCTCCATTTGTCCGTGCTTTGGTCTCCTCCCTAGCCATGGAGGCATTTGTATAGCCTTTGCCTTTGAGCCCCTCAAGCTCAAAGACCTTCGACTCATCATCTTGAGGAAAGAAAGAAGTGCATTTTGTAGCTCAGATATTGAATGAAAAGTAATGCCTCCACCTTCATAACTCCTCAACCGATGGCAGTCCTGGTCTGCGGCAGGTACTGGCTTGTTCAGTAGACTCTTCTACAGTTCCATTTGGCGGAAAGCCTTAGCATTGAACGGTTGTGTTGTTAAAGTGCGAAGTATGGAACCCTGTACAGACGGTCAGTCAATGCAACTTAACGTGCAGTCACTGAATTCTTGACGGCAGAAGGTGTCACCCCAAAGGAGATTCCTCAGAGAATGCAAGCTGTTTATGGTGATTGTGTTGATGTGAGTCCTGTGCATCGTTGGGCGAGTAAGTTTAAAGATGTTGAGGTGGGAACATCTGACTTGCGTGGCAAACAAAAGAGTTGGACATCCTGTGACGGCAAGGACTCTTGCCACACCCTGGACTCTCCACAGATCTATATTCTTTCCTTTCCTTACTTAGTTTATCCATACCTCACAACCTCTGAGGATGCCTGCCATAGATGTGGGCGAAACGTCAGGAGAGAATACTTCTGGAAAATGGCCACACAGCCCGAAAGACATACAATAACCCAAAAAATTAAAGTTCAATCTTATGTTTATTATTATCTATTGTATTACTTTTAATTATGCTATGATATGCTGTTTTTATATTTTATTATATTGTATTCCTCTGGGCATGGCCCCATGTTAGCCGCCCCGAGTCCCCGCTGGGGAGATGGTGGTGGGGTATAAATAAATTATTATTATTATTATTATTATTATTATTATTATTATTATTATTATGTTGGATAAAAACATTTTTTTTTTTTACAAAAATCAGCATTTTTTAAACATATCCCCACGTCTCTCACCCAAAGCCAGCTGGAGCTGTCTTTACTTGATGCTGTTATAGAGACAAAGTGTTTGCATTTTCCACCCAATGTTTCTGGAAGTTTTTCCTTGGACCTAAACCTCCATGTTCCATCTGTTCGCCTAAGAGCAGAGGTTGGCTGTTCCACAAGAGCAGATCACAAAACTGTTAACAACTTCGGTGGCCTTGCTGTTGTGTTCTCACAAATGCTTCCTGTTGCTTCTCTTCCAAACGTACTCCACATTCATCCGGAGCCTCTTCCAAGACGAATATCACTTTGTAGAAGAGCCTGCGCTCCTCAACGTGGTGTGAATGTCCACAACGGCCAGCACCGCTCCTGGATTATTATCCATATGGGAAGCAATTAATGTCGTACATGGGGCCCCGGCTAAAGTTCTGCAGAGAGAGAATGGAGTTTCTCATGCTGCTTCGATCAGTTGGAGCCTGACCCTTGGGTTATTTCAGCAAATGTTTCAGGAAATTAGCCATGGGCTAGGGAGGCCAGATGTTTTGGCAACGCTTTGCGTGTTGCTTTTCTCTCATGAAGTGGTTGCATTCTGAGGACAGCTGGGCTCTTGTTCCATCCTGAAATGTGACCGAATGAGCACAAAACATTAACTGCATCTCTGCTAGACCCAAGGGCAGACGTTGCCCAAGGTCCCCATTTTTTGCAACCTTTTGGTTATCCAACTCATAAGGTGTGTCTACACTATAGACCAGGGGTCCCCAAACTTTTTAAACAGGGGGCCATTTCACGGTCCCTCAGACCGTTGGAGGGCCGAACTATAGTGTTTTTTTTTTAACTATGAACAAATTCCTATGCACACTGCACATATCTTATTATGAAGTAAAAAACAAAAACAAAAAAACAAACAAAAAGGGAACAAATACAGCCTCAATGTTAATAATAATAATCATCATCATCATCATAAAAAATTATAAAGAGGGTTGGAAGAGACCCCTTGGGCCATCTAGTCCAAACCCCTTTTGCTTTTGTGCACCAAAACATAATCAAAGCACCCCTGACAGATAATCACTCAATAATAATAATAATAATAATAATAATAATAATTGAAGAAAAACAACAGGAAAAACTCAGCCGCTATCAGGACCTCAAGATTGAACTTCAAAGACTCTGGCAGAAACCAGTGCAGGTGGTCCCGGTGGTGATGGGCACACTGGGTGCCGTGCCAAAAGATCTCAGCCGGCATTTGGAAACAATAGACATTGACAAAATTACGATCTGCCAACTGCAAAAGGCCACCTTACTGGGATCTGCACGCATCATCCGAAAATACATCACACAGTCCTAGACACTTGGGAAGTGTTCGACTTGTGATTTTGTGAAACGAAATCCAGCATATCTATCTTGTTTGCTGTGTCATACAACGTCGTTGTGTCAATAATAATAATAATAATAATGGGATCTGCGCACATCATCCGAAAATACATCAAACAGTCCTAGACACTTGGGAAGTGTTCGACTTGTGATTTTGTGATATGAAATCCAGCATATCTATCTTGTTTGCTGTGTCAGACTATGCCGTTGTGTCAACAACAACAACAATAATAATAAATGTTTTATTACCCACCTCTTCTGACAGCAAGAGGTAGGGTACAAAACATAAAATACATACCAAAAATACCTAGATAAAAACACACCATTATAAAAAAAGAACATAAACCAAACACAGAGTACAAATTTAACATGTAGCAGCAGTGTAAATCAAACCCCATGATTGTAAGTCAGGTTTTAACTGGTTGGAGTAAACATCCCCCGGAGGACTTCAGTGTCCTAATGGGCATGGATTGTGCAGGAGGATGATTCCTCAGCAGCAGAAGCGGGAAAGGAGCGCGTGGGGCGAGCGAGGGAGAAAGGCACTCGCCTTCCCTGCCTCCTCGCTCGCCCTGCATGCTCCTTCCTCGGTGGCAGTGGCAGCAGAAAAGGTGCACGCGGGGCGAGGGAGAAGGGAAAGGCCTTTTCCTCTTTCTCCTTGCCACACGCACCTTTCTTGGCGGAGGAGGAGGGAGCTATTTATTTATTTATTTATTTATTTATTTATTTACAACATTTATATCCCGCCCTTCTCACCCGAAGGGACTCAGGGCGGCGTACAAATTGGCAACAATCCAATGCCTGCACATAAGTAAAACAGCAATGAAAATCCAATAAAACAATTAAAACCATAGAAAAATATAAAACATATGATTAAAATCCATTCCTCCAAAATCCTCGTGCTGTAGCCGTAAATCAGTCCAGGGTCGTCTTTTATCATTTAATCTTTGAAAGCCTGGGCACATAGCCATGTTTTCAGGGCTTTTCTAAAACTCAGAAGGGTTGGGGCGTGCCGTATTTCTCTGGGGAGGGTGTTCCACAGCCGGGGAGCCACCACTGAGAAGGCCCTGTCCCTCGTCCCCACCAGCCGTGCCTGTGAGGCAGGCGGGACCGAGAGCAGGGCCTCTCCAGATGACCTTAGGGATCTTCCTGGCTCATAGGAGGAGATACGTTCTGACAAGTAGATTGGGCCAGAACCGTTTAGGGCTTTATAGGTCAAGACCAGCACTTTGAATTGGGCTCGGTAGCATATCGGCAGCCAGTGGAGCTGGCTTAACAAGGGGGTGGTATGCTCCCTGTAAGCTGCCCCAGTTATTAATCTGGCTGCCGCCCGTTGTACTAGTTGGAGCTTCCGGGCCGTCTTCAAAGGCAACCCCACGTAGAGAGCGTTGCAGTAGTCCAAACGAGCTGTAACCAGAGCGTGGACCACCGTGGCCAAGTCAGACCTCCCAAGGAACGGGCGCAGCTGACGCACAAGTCTTAGTTGTGCGAAGGCTCCCCTGGCCACCGCCAAGACCTGGGGCTCCAGGCTCAGCAATGAGTCCAGGAGGACCCCCAGACTGCGAACCTGCGTCTTCAGGGGGAGTGCGACCCCGTCCAGCACAGGCTGTAACCCTATTCCCTGTTCGGCCCTACGACTGACCAGGAGGACCTCTGTCTTGTCTACTGCAGAGACAAGAGGCTCTACTGCAGAGGCTACTGCCCTGCGGGCCAGATAAATAGCTCTGGCGGGCCGCATGTGGCCCGCGGGCCGTAGTTTGGGGACCCCTGCTATAGACTACATGCATTTTGACACCCTGTGAACTGCCATGGCACAATGCTATGGAATAATAGGAGTTATCGTTTGGTGAGGCACCAGCACTCTGACAGAGAAGACGGAAGACCTTCTAAGACTACACCTCCCAGGATCTCATAGCATTGAACCATGACCATTAAGAGTGTGTCAAACTACTGTATATACTCGAGTATAAGCCTCAGCTGCTGTAAGAAAATCGCACATCAGGACAAATGCCATTAAGGCCAAGATCGAAAAATCAGCTGATGACCCAAAATGCAGACTGTGCAAGGAAATCGACGAAACCATTGATCATATCCTCAGCTGTTATAAGAAAATCACACAGACAGACTACAAACAGAGGCACAACTATGTGGCCCAAATGATTCATTGGAATTTATGCCTCAAGTAAATAACTGGTGGGATCACAAACCTGCAAAGGTATTGGAAAATGAGCACGCAAAGATACTGTGGGACTTCCGAATCCAGACTGACAAAGTTCTGGAACACAACACACCAGACATCACAGTTGTGGAAAAGAAAAAGGTTTGGATCACTAATGTCGCCATCCCAGGTGACAGTCGCATTGACGAAAAACAACAGGAAAAACTCAGCCGCTATCAGGACCTCAAGATTGAACTTCAAAGACTCTGGCAGAAACCAGTACAGGTGGTCCCGGTGGTGATGGGCACACTGGGTGCTGTGCCAAAAGATCTCAGCCGGCATCTCGAAACAATAGACATTGACAAAATTACGATCTGCCAACTGCAAAAGGCCACCCGACTGGGATCTGCGCGCATTATCCGAAAATACATCACACAGTCCTAGACACTTGGGAAGTGTTTGACTTGTGATTTTGTGATATGAAATCCAGCATATCTATCTTGTTTGCTGTGTCATACAATATTGTTGTGTCAATAACAATAATAACTTTATTTATACCCCGCCACCATCTCCCCACGGGAACCCAGGTGGCTCACATGGGGCAAGGCCCGACCAGCATAATTTACAAAAACAACAGCATAAATACATTGCACAATATACAAAAAATAAAACACAGTAAGACACTAAAACAGGAGTTAATACAGCGGTAATAATATCAATCAACCACCAAGTACAATTCAGTCAATTTCATTGGTGGGGGGGACTGCAGTAGCAATATAAAAATAACATCATTAGTTAAAATTCCCAAATAAAAGAGACCTAATAAAATAATAAAATAAAACAAAATAAAAGGGCCCCTGGTGCCACAGTGTGTTAAAACGGTGAGCTGCTGAACTTGCAGACCAAAAGGTCACAGGTTCAAATATCAGGAGTGGAATGAGCACCCGCTGTTAGCCCCAGCTCCTGCCAACCTAGTAGGTCGAAAACATGCAAATGTGAATAGATCAATAGGTACTGCTCCGGCGGGAAGGTAACAGTGCTCCATGCAGTCATGCCAATCACATGACCTTGGAGATGTCTATGGACAACGCTGGCTCTTCGGCCTAGAAATGGAGATGAGCACCAACTGGACTTAACATCAGGGGAAAACTTTTACCTTTACTTAATAAAATTCAGAATAGAGTTATAATACATTTGCTTGTACTGGTTTGAGCATTGGACTATGACTCTACAGACCAGTTTCACTTAGGAAATCTTAGTAAAAGTAGAATGTTATTATCTTTCAACCCACAACTCTAAACTTCTCCAGGGATCCCCTAAAGATGTGAGATTTGCTCACAATCCCTAAATTGAACTGAGCTCCGGGAATGAACTGTATAAAACTCTTTAGTTTTCTCTGGGAGCCGCTTGTCAAAGCCAAGATCTCTGTTGACGTTGCCGTATCCTGCTCATGTCTGTTGTCCCGTTAGACACCAGGCGTCTGGAGGGCTGTTAAATATGCTAATTTTCAACGGCCATTATAGTCCCACTCTCTAATGCAAAATATATTCTTAAGGGATAGATAAATCCTTCAATGGAAGGTGCCAAATTGCTTTCCTATCAGCATAGCCCATCTGTCTGAATGTGTCGGTTGAACCTCCAGGGACCGAAAACAACCCAGGACTGATATCAAGTAGAGAATGCTACCTTATACATTATTCATTCCTAGAACCTGGAGTTCAGGACATTTTGAGTTCCAGGAAATGGAAATAGATGAGGCATCAATGAATTTTGTGTTTTGACTTGGGTCCTATCTCCAAGATATCTCGTTATGTATTGTTAAGGCTTTCATAACCAGAATCACTGAGTTGCTGTGAGTTTTTCAGTTCCAGTAGCATTCTCTCCTGACGTTTCGCCTGCATCTGTGGCTGTGGCATCTTTACAAATTCTGTTGGCAGTCAGGCAAGTGAAGTGTATCCAAGGAATAATGACCAGGGTGGAAGGAAAAACCCTTGTCTGTTTAAAGCAAGTGTGGATGTTGCAATTGGCAAGCTTGAATTAGCATTTCAGGAAGTTTGCAAAATCAATCAGTGAAGGTATCTGCATGGTGGTAGCCTGGCCTTTGTTGCCTGGAGGCACCCTCTGTTTGGGAGGTGTCAACTGGCCCTTGATTGTTAGCTGTCTGGAGTTCTCATGTTTCTGAATGATGTTCATTACATACCATCTTGATTCTGGGGCTTTATCTCATTATATATATGCAAACACAGGTACAGTAGAATAATAATAATAATAATAATAATAATAATAATAATAATAAGAAGAAGAAGAAGAAGAAGAAGAAGAAGAAGAAGAAGAAGAAGAAGAAGTTGATTTATATCCTGCCTCCATCTCCCCCGAAGGGGACTCGGGGCGTCTTACAGCGAAATCAAAATACAAGCAATGATAAAATATAAAACATCAAAAGACAGGAAAAAAACCAATAATAAAATATACACAATAGGTGAAAAAACACAACACAGAATTAAAAAATCAAATTAAAAACAATGAGGTTGCAATAGTGGATAAGCAAGGTGCACATTATGAGTAACCAATTCGTAATTGGTAATTTTGAAATACAGTAGAGTCTCACTTATCCAAAATAAACGGGCCGGCAGAACGTTGGATAAGCGAATATGTTGGATAAGGAGAGATTAAGGAAAAGCCTATTAAACATTAAATTAAGTTATGATTTTACAAATTAAGCACCAAAACATCATGTTTAACAACAAGTTTGACAGAAAAGGTAGTTCAATACGCAGTAATGCTATGTAGTAATTACTGTATTTATGAATTTAGCACCAAAATATCACGATGTATTGAAAACATTGATTACAAAAATGATTGGATAATCCAGAACGTTGGATAAGCAAGTGTTGGATAAGTGAGACTCTACTGTAGTTCAATACGCAGTAATGCTATGTAGTAATTCCTGTATTTACGAATTTAGCACCAAAATATCACGATGTATTGAAAACATTGACTACAAAAATGCGTTGGATAATGCAGAACGTTGGATAAGTGAGACTCTACTGTATATGCAAACATAGGTATTCCAAAATCTTAAAAAATATATCCAAAATCCAAAACATTTTTTGGTCCCAAGCATTTTAAATAGGAGAGATTCAACCTGTGCTTTGTGGATTATCCGAAAAAGGCTGTGCTTTTTGACCAGGCTGTGGCGCAGGCTGTTGAGCAACCAGCTGCAGCCAGCTGCAATGAATCACTCTGACCAGGAGGTCATGAGTTCGAGGCCAGCTCGGAGCCCCGTGTTTGTCTTGTCTTTGTTCTATGTTAAAGCGTTGAGTGTTTGCCTTATATGTGTAATGTGATCCTCCCTGAGTCCCCTTCGGGGTAAGAAGGGCAGAATATAAATACTGTAAATAAATATAAATACTGTAAATAAATGCTAGGAGATAGAGACCATTTTTTCCCCCAATCTCTGGAAACAATTGTTTTTCAAAGTGCAAATAGTTGTTTTGCAGATTGTAATCCATTTTAGGATCGTCATCTGGAAGAGCTTTTCTCTGGGCAAAGATCCATGCTTTCTTTGGGTACTTGGAAACCATGTGACAAGGACTGACTAATCCAGAGACGCATGGTGCCATGGAAGTGGCTTTTAGTACACAATGTGTCCTCTTGAGCAATCACGGCAAACAACAACACGTTTGGGCGGATGATAAATTATTCACAGGTCTCGGAGAGCTATTTAGAGCGATCTTGCGGTCCACGGGCAGCAGAGCTCCAGACAAGAGTGCAAAAAACATCTTCGAAAGACACCCCATCTCACTTACCTTCAACAAAGATTACTGTATATACTCGAGTATAAGCCTAGTTTTCCAGCCCTTTTTTTAAGACTGAAAAAGACCCCCTCGGTGAGGGTCCTGGTTGGCTTATATTTGGGTCAGTTTATACTCGAGAATATATGGTACATTTATTATTTTTCTCTATTATTATTGGTATTATTACATTTATTATTTTTCTCTATTATTGTTGCTACTATTACATTTATTTTACTGTATTTTTATTATTATTATTAATACATTTATCATTTCACTCTGATCTTATTATTATTATTACATTTATTATTTTACTCTATTATTACATGTATTATTTTCCTGTATTTATTATTATTATTATTATTATTATTACATGTATTATTTTACTCTTTTATTATTAAAAGGATACATAAGCACATTTACATTGAAGAAGATGAGAATAATGATTTGATCAGAGTTGGACAGTCTTATCTTAAATTTGAGCTTTGTGTAAATACAGTAGAGTCTCACTTATCCAAGCTAAAGGGGCTGGCAGAAGCTTGGATAAGCGAATATCTTGGATAATATTCATTTCTTTTTGAGACAATCTTTATATCTTTATCTTTATACATTTCCATTCTATATACTATATAACATTTGTATCTTATTTCTTATGGATTGATTCATGGACCCTTGTCCATCCTTCTTCCATTTCTCTCGTTCTATTTTCATTAGTGTTTAAAACATTTAATTTCACATTCATAATTTCAAATTCCATTTGCTCCACCATATATTGGTACTATAGTAAAGTCTCACTTATCCAAGCTAAACGGGCTGGCAGAAGCTTGGATAAGCGAATATCTTGGATAATAAGGAGGGATTAAGGAAAAGCCTATTAAACATCAAATGAGGTTATGGTTTTACAAATTAAGCACCAAAACATGTTATACAATAATTTTGACAGAAAAAGTAGTTCAAAACGCAGTAATGTTATGTTGTAATTACTGTATTTACGAATTTAGCACCAAAATATCACGATATATTGAAAACATTGACGATAAAAATGCCTTGGATAATCCGGAAGCCTGGATATGCGAAGCTTGGATAAGTGAGACTCTACTGTATTCAAAAACATTTAACCTACTGATGCCTCAATTAATGTAATTTTATTGGTATGTATTTTTATTTCTGAAATTTACTGTTTTTGTTTTATTATTATGTTCTTGGCATTAAATGTTGCCAACTGTTGTAAGCCACCCTGTGTCCCCCCGGGTGAGAAGGACGGGGTATAAATACTGGAAATAAATAATAAATAAATAAATTTCACTGCCATGGCTCAACGTTATATAGGATTGTGGGAGTAGTAGTTTGACAAGATCCTTAGCCTTCTCTCGCCAAGCAATAACAAGGATTCTATAGCATTGAGCCATGGCACTGCAGTAAAAGTGGTATCAAACTGCTTCATTTTCACAGTGTAGATGGATCCAAGCTCTCCTGAGCCTTGTTCCAGTCTGAATTGACCACTCTGAGCTCATTGGGGTAAACATGAGTTAGCAGGCAGAGGCAAAACTCTGCTTTTCCAGCTTCGATAAACATCCATTAAAGACTGTGCCTGTGGGCTGGGAATGCGAACCTGGAGTGCAATAGAAACCAAACAGCGAGTGGCAAAGGAAATGAAGAGGGAGATGCCTGCGCAGTTTCTGCCCACACACTGGAAATTGTGATCTTTTCAAGAATTATGAGCGGAGAAATGAGCTAAATCTCTGCAGACGCCTGTCTGGTGGCTCTGTTCTGGGAAGACGTTGCTGTATAGAAAACAAAGAACAAGGCTGGGAGGAAGCAGTCGGAAAATAAGTGCACACGTTTTGTGAAAATGCAGAAAAACACATGCAGTAAAGTACATAGCATTGAACCTTTCCTTCAGACAAGAGCCCACAGCCATTTGAGCAGCCAGTTTGCAGTGATGATGTGAATCCAATGGCTGTTTCCAACTGAAGGAAACCGAATCACTCCACTGATTCAACAGGCTTATTTTAATTGAGATCAGAAACTGAATTTAGACCAACATGGCATCTTGCAAGGATCTGAGGTTCCATCCAGCTTACTTGTTTGGCTCTCAAGTGAAATCAAACTTATTCAGACAGGAGATGAAGAGTGCACCCACAATGTAGAATTAAGGCAGTTTAGCATTATTTAAACTGCCATGGTGCAATGCTAGAGAATCATGGGAGTTGCAGTTTTGCAAGGCGTAAAGTGTTAGTATTGCACCAAACCACAAATCCCATAAATGTATAGCACGGAGCCCTGCCACGTAAAGTGGAATCAAACTGTATTGTACTTGACCTACATCCAGAGAGCACTGTTAAACTAACCAACGATGAATCTGGACCAAACTTGCCATGGATAATGCGACTTGCAGTACCTTATTTATTTGTTTACTTACAGTATTTATATTCCGCTCTTCTCACCCCGAAGGGGACTCAGGGAGGTTCACATTGTACACATACACAGCAAACATTCAATGCCATATAACATAGAACAGAGACAGAGACAGACGCAGAGGCAATTTAAATCTTCTCCAGCTTCCAGCTTCCTGAAGGAATTCTTGATTCCGGTCACAGGGGGAGCAGCTGCTTCATCATCCACTGTGTCGGCAACTTCCTCATTCCAACGGCGGCTGGATGATTTTTATGGTGTCGTAAATTAGCCTCCCCACATATAAGTGGTACCTAAATTTCTTACTTGATAGCTGCAACTATCTTTCGGGTTGCTTAGGTCAACAACGAGCAGGGGCTATTTTTTATTTTAATTGTCGGGTGCTCACCCCGACATGGGCTGGCCTCGAACTCATGACCTCTTGGTCAGAGTGATTTATTGCAGCTGGCTACTAACCAGTTGCGCCACAGCCCGGCCCTTCACTGATACTGTGACCCCACCGACAATGGACTGAGACCAAATTTGGCACAGAGAAGCCCCATGGCCAACTGAACATAATGCAGGGGTTTGGGGGAATGGACCTTGATTCTGGGAGTTGTATTTCACCTCCATGCAGAGAAACAGTGATGCCCACCAACAATGAACTGGGACCACACTTTGCGCAAAGAAGCCCCATTACCAACAGTCTGGAATTCCCCTGTTTTTGAGTGTTGTTATTTATTTACTGTCCAGATTTTAGAGGTTTTTTTTAATATGGGAAGCCAGATTTTGTTCATTTTCATGGTTTCCTCTTTTCTGTTGGAACTGTCCACATAGTGGGCTTCGCAGATTCTTTTTCTGTATGTTTGTTCTTAAGTTGATTTTTTATATGTCAGAACAGGGACATTTTTGAAGTCTAACTCCAGGCAAATATATGTATTTTGTTTGTCAGTTGCTTGAGAGTTCTGGTTAACTGAGAGTTCATTGTATTTGTAATTTCCTCACCATTGTGGAGGTCCTATGCCACCCTTAAGGTAGGTAAAGGTTTCCCCTGACATTAAGTCCAGTCATGACTGACTCTGGGGGTTTGGTGCTCATCCCCATTTCTAAGCTGAAGAGCCGGCGTTGTCCATAGACACCTCCAAGGTCATGTGGCCGGCATGACTGCATGGAGCGCCGTTACCTTCCCACCGGAGCAGTACCTATTGATCTACTCACATTTGCATGTTTTTGAACTGCTAGGTTGGCAGGAGCTGGGGCTAACAGCGGGCGTTCATTCCGCTCCCGGGATTTGAACCTGGCACCTTTTGGGCCGGGCTGTGGCACAGCTGGCTAGTAACCAGCTGCAATAAATCACTACTGACTGAGAGGTCATGAGTTCAAAGCCTGGGTCGGGTTAAGCCCCCAACCATTAAATAGCCTGGCTTGCTGTTGACCTATGCAGCCCCGAAAGACAGTTGCATCTGTCAAATAGGAAAATTTAGGTACACTTTATGCGGGAGGCTAATTTAACCAATTTACAACTCCATAAAACTGCCAGCAAAACATGAGGAAAGGAATGAGGAAGTACAGCCACTAGTGGACGGTGAAGCAACAGTTCCCCCTGTGGCCGGAATCGTGAAGCTGGAAAAATGTTAAATGCCTCTGTGTCTGTCTATACTGTATGTTATTTGTCTGTTGGCATTGAATGCTTGCCATATATGTGTTCACTGTAATCCGCCCTGAGTCCCCTTCGGGGTGTGCCACCCTTAACCCTTGCAAAAGATTGGGGCTATTTGTGGCTGGCTTGGAGAGTTCAGAGATGGACTCCCTTTCCTTTATGCATCCCATTGTTCTTATGCATCCCCACGGCCTCGTGAGGAACCAGCCGAGAGTTCGGAAGTTCAGGCCCCGCTGTTCATTTCTACTTGGCTGGAACCGTCTGGGAGGAGGAGGAGGAGGAGGAGGAGGATGCGGCCTCATGGTCCAGGCTTTGATGCTTTGGGCTGGAGCCACCGACACGGAGCAGGCAGGACCTTTTGAAGTTGCTCCGGGACAGAAAAACGTTTCATTATGCCGCCCACTAATGATCGGCTTATTCAGCAGATTGAGACCCCTTAGCATGATTCCAGCCCCCCTTCTCTATTTCGCTTTCCCTCTTTGCAAGAAAAAGTTCATTAAAGTTTTTTGAAAGCCAGTTCATAATGACGCCTATGAACTGAAATGATCCTCAACAAAATGTTTCCCTCTCAATCACATATACAGTAGTTGTTATACTCTAAAACTTTGTTTTTATGGCTGCCACAAATTATTATGAATTGGCTGGGACACAATGAGATATTCATTGAAAAACCATAGCAAAATGTGCTGCAGGACGTCCCTCTCACAAAAGCAAGGTTTTTGTAATGTGTTGTCAAGGCTTTCATGGCTAGAATCACTGGGTTGCTGTGGTGGCACAGTGTTAAAGCGTTGAGCTGCTGAACTTGCGGACAAAAAGGTCCCAGGTTCAAATTCCGGGAGCAGAATGTGCATCCGCTGTTAGCCCCAGCTCCTGCCAACCTAGCAGTTCGAAAACATGCAAATGTGAGTAGAGCAATAGGTACTGCTCCAGCGGGAAGGTAACAGCGCTCCATGCAGTCATGCCAGCCACATGACCTGGAGATGTCTATGGACAACACCGGCTCTTCAGCTTAGAAATGAAGATGAGCACCAACCCCGAGTCGGTCACGACTGGACTTAACGTCAGGTGAAACCTCTGAGGATGCCTGCCATAGATGTGGGCGAAACGTCAGGAGAGAATACTTCTGGAACATGGCCACACAGCCCAAAAGACATACAACAATCCTGTGATCCCGGCCATGAAAGCCTTCGACAACACAACCTTTACCTTTACCTTACTTGTCAAAGGCTTTCATGGCTAGAATCACTGGGTTGCTGCGAGTTTTCTGGGCTGTATGCCCATGTTCCAGAAGCATTCTCTCCTGACGTTTCACGGACATCTATGGCAGACTTCTTCGTAACCTCTGAGGATGCCTGCCATAGATGTGGGTGAAATATCAGGAGAGAATGCTTCTGGAACATGGCCATACAGCTCAGAAAACTCACAGCAACCCAAAATGTTTGCAGATTAATACATTTTTCCATGTTTCTATGATGGAACCAATTAGGAAATTTTATTTTATATATTGACCTTTTATGACTGTTTTTATCCATGTTGATGTTTTATTGTTGGTTGATTTGCTTGTTGTTTTGATTTTGTGCTGTTGTGTCAGGGCATGGCCCCATGTAATCCGCCCCGAGTCCCTCTGGGGAGATGGGGCGGGGTATAAGAATAAAGTTGTTGTTGTTGTTATTATTATTATTGGAAATGACACTTATAACCCTGGAACAAACATTGTGTTACATAGTATTATTAGTGCGGATGAAAAAAAAACATGCCAATTATGCTCTTAAAGCACAAATATTTCCAATAGAATAATGCGGCATAAAGGAGTGATGCAGAACGGGCTGATTAACTAACATAAATATTTTTATTTGCCATTTAGGTAGAACACAACCGGTTATTAATTTTGACGTATTTTTGAAAAACCAGCAACATAATCTGCCAATTCTTTAAGGAACAAGGTTTCTGAATTTCGAATATGGGCAACCTGGCTTTCAGGTAAAGGAGGCTGAGAATATTCCATTGGGATGTCTATTGCTTCTCTCTTTCATCTAGTCCTTTAAAATGAATGGTGTTTCCCACCCTGACTTCAGTGACACGTTGCAATTATCACAGAAAGGCATCTTTCTCTGTCAATCTGCCAATGACTGGCAAGCGCTGCTTCTGCAGAGAAATGCAATGCTATGCTGCCTCCTGGCGAATGGGGACAAGAATGGCCAGCAAAATTAAATATTAACAGGGTTGCTGTGCATTTCCCAGGCTGCATGGCCATGTTACAGAAGCATTCTCTCCTGACATTTTGCCTACATCTATGGCAGGCATCCTCAGAGGATGTGAGATCTGTTGGAAACTAGGCAAGTGAGGTTTGTATATCTCTAGAATGGTTAGGTTTGTATGTCTGTGGAATGTTTCCATAGTTCCCAAGCTTATCCCATTTTTGTCCCTTACCTATTTAATATTCTCGGGTGCCTTTCTTGTCCTCATTCTTCATATATGCACTTTATGGCCTAGTTATTTTTATGCGTTTTTAACATTTTTATCCAATCCATGTTTTATTCATTGGTTACTAATATGTTTTATTGATTTGTTTTACTTAATGTCTTTTATTATGTCTGTTATGCTTGGCCCCGTGTAAGCCGCCCCGAGTCCCTTCGGGGAGATGGTGGCGGGGTATAAAAATAAAATTATTATATTTTATGACACAGCAAACAAGATAGATATGCTGGATTTCGTATCACAAAATCACAAGTCGAACACTTCCCAAGTGTCTAGGACTGTGTGATGTATTTTCGGATGATGCGCGCAGATCCCAGTAGGGTGGCCTTTTGCATCTGCTCGCATCATCCGAAAATAATAATAATAATTATTATTATTATTATTATGTTGTGTACCCTTGTTTAAGTTTTGCTTATGGACTCAAGCTGCTTTTGGATTTTGGAACTATTCTTAAACTGTCTTGCTTTGAGATTTACAAGAGACATTTGATTGCTGACTTTTTGGATTATACACCTTATTTGCTTGTCCTTGCTTTTTTACTACATATCTTTTGCGTGTTTTCACAATAAACTGTTTGCCTTTACTCTGGACTCTTGTGTCATGCTCTGGCCTTAGGTGGCTTCATGTCTAGGGTGTGACAAAAGGCGTTTCAGTGCAGGTCATGCCTACAATAATAGAACCATAGAGTTGGAAGAGACTCCAAAGGGTCATCTAGTCCAACCCCACTCTGTCATACAGGAATACACAATCAAAGCCACTCTAACAAATGGCCATCAGCTTCAAAACCTCCAGAGAAGGAGTCTCTACCATACTCTAAAGCAGCACATTCCACTGCCTGACCTAAGCAGCCGATTCTGACATGCTAATAAGAAAACCAAGAGACACGACAGCACAGTATGGCTATTTATTGGACTTGCCCAGCCCAAACAGGGCTTCAGTTGCGAAGTCTGAATGTAACACACCAAATAGAAAAGCTGCCTCAGCAACAGTAGCTTATGGTTCTGCTCAAGCAAAGAAATCACATCCTCATCACACCCTTGAGCTCCAAAGAAGTCTTAGAATAGGCCAAGCCAACTGTATATCCTGCCTGGTCAGTTTGGTTAAAAAACTAGCCCTAAATAGACAGATCTACTATTTTAAAAGTTACAGCAGATTTTTAAAATGAGCCAAGCTTGGCATCACCCAGGGAAAGCGGGGAGGGGACAGTTCAAAAGGCTAACATTTTGATTCTGTTGTTCCTTTGGAAGATCTGTCAGGAGGATTGATTTCCGGGACAAAACCAAAATAATATTAAAATTGATTATTCACCATAAGATCATTGGACATCTGGTGTCTTAGTTTTGACGTTCATTGCCCAGCAAATCAGCTACATTGAGACCAGCAAAAATATGCTAAATTGACCTTTTGGACTCCATAGCTGTCATTTGCTGCTCTTAGAAGACCCTCACGGTCCCAACAGTAAAGACCTTTCAAACTCTTCCTCCTTTCCCAGAGCCATCCGCCATAGGCTAATGCAATTTCAATATGCAATTAAAGCAGGTAATATGGTTACAACTGACGTTAACTGGCTGGTCTGGATCCTTACAGCTTAATCCATCCTTTGATCAGAAAGCTATTTAAATAATGATGTGATTTTGGACTTTGCCATGGCGTTGGTCCTCTGTGCGACACATAACAAGTAACTGGAGTGACTGTTTCCCCCCCCAAAATGAGACAGAGAGAAGAAGATAGTACAGGTCTATAGGCACTGCAAAGGGAAATGCAAAGGAACACTTATGGAACTCCATAGTAATGCATTAAATAGAACCACTAATGTCACTGTGCCAACAGTTATTGGAATGTGATCATCCCACTGGTTTCATGGAGGCTACGCACCAATATTTGGAGTGCTTCTTTATATGAAAAAACATCTCCATACAAGTTAATTCTGAGGAAAGATGCCTGGGACCAGTCTGCAAATCAGCTTAAAGTCCAAGCATATTGTCTTATGTGGTTTAGGAAGTCCAACATTCATGAATGTTCCCACACAAAAGTGCTCTGTCATTACTTAGACTTTTGTTTAGAAAGAAAAGCTAAGAATAAATCACTGCTTTACTTAAAATCTTTTAGGAAATACAAATCTTAACACCTGGCAATATTGCATAAATTAAACAGTACGTCTTGGTCATAGATTATGTACATATCTACAAAAAATAAGTTACGTTACACAAAGTAAGGTAAACAGAGAGAGGTTTGCCACTAAATGCAAGGTGCTTTTCGTCTAGCTTAGATGCGAAGAAAATCATCCAGGTCACATCAAAGCAGTTTCAAAGGAAGGAGGAAAATTGCAAGCAGACAGGAGCTCAACTACGATAAATGCCCGTCTTTCGCAAGTCTAGATCAGGTCCAGACACGGAACCGTTTCCTCCCATTCTCAAGTCCATGCTAGGAGAATGGTTAGACTCCATTAGCACTGGCTTTGCTGCTTTGAGAGGCTTCTAATTTTGTCTAGAAGAAAAAGAGGAAAATAAGAGTCACAAATGGTCATCCTGTCATTCCAAGCCCCCCTTATTCAGAGTCAAGTGCAATGGGATTTCAATGGGATTTCCCCCCAAGTAAGTGCCCATTGCAGGGTTGGGAAACTCCAAGACACAACCAAATGTCTCAATGTGACACTTAACTGTAATTCAAACTCACCTCACTTCCAGGAGGCTTGACTGCTACTTCAGGGACCGGTGAGGTCTCTTTTGGCTGCAAAATAAATTCTTCAGTCTTCAGAGGAAAGAGAAGGGGGGGAACAAAGTCACTTAACAATCCACAGGCTCCTAACCATGATATGGAAAGAGAGGAAACATTACGGAACAGAAGCAATTTCTTTCCCTAGAGCAGCGGTTCCTAAACTGTGTCCCATGGGACCCTAGGGTTCTGCAAAAGCATCATAAAGGTTCAGTGAAAAATCTTAAAAATGGAATTTAAAATAATGCCGCACAAGGATGACGTAGTCCTATTGAACCCACTGCCTGCCAACAAAGAAGAGCTATTCATCCCACTTTTATGGAGCGAATTCAGCAGCCCACACATGAGCCCAATCTTTGTAGGTTGTCATCAAGAAGGAATGGAATGTCAACAGGCCCACACAAACACCTCACCTTTCTTTCCTGGACTTTAGGAGCAGAATCCAACAAGGTTTCATGGTCGGCAACACGTACTTTCTCGCTCTTGAAAGGCTAAACCAAGAATAAAAAAGTTTAGCTTACCTTGTAGAAGCAATAGTACCTTCACTCTGCTATGCTACCCAGAGACACAAAAATGAAATTTTCAAATGACACCAATGTGAGTTTACAGTGACACTCTCTGAGGATCAAGCTAAACCAACAAGAAGAACCACTGCTTGTACATTAAATGCTAGAAGATTCACATATGTGATACTCGGAACAAAGTGAGAATAGTCAGCAAAACTGACAAGACAAAGGAAGCCATAGTTCTAAAGATCTCCTGTAGCATTTCTCAAACGTTGGTCCTCCAGTTGTTTTGGACTTCAATTCCCAGAAGTGCCAGTTGAGTTTGGCCAACAGTCAGGAATTCTGGACCCTAAATCCCAAAACATCTGGAAGACCAAGGTTTGGGAAACACTGCCTGAGCTCTTTAGGACAGAAACTCCCATAACAGCTGCACTTAAGTCTTGCTGGCTACTGTTTACAGGAACTCCCAAGAAGCAATTGGGTGTTGTCAGAACCCAGTGTATCTGCGGATTCCTAATATTGTTCTTTATCAGGAATAAACGAGATCCCAAGTCTGTTCCTACTATAATAATAATAATAATAATAATAATAATAATAATAATAATAATAATAAGAAGAAGAAGAAGAAGAAGAAGAAGAACAACAACAACAACAACAACAACAACAACAACATTTTTGTACCCCGCCTCCATCTACCCAAAGGGACTTAGGGCAGCTTACATGGGGCCAAGCCTGGGTAGTCATAACAAACAGAGAATAAAAACACATCAAAATAAAAAATACAAAATTATACACAATTAGCATAGTAAATTAAAAGTGCTCACCTCAGGTGCTGGAGTCACAGAAATCGGTATGGGCTTCACCTCTGTCAAATACAAGGCACGGGAGAGCAGCAACAAAGAAGGAGGCACGTTCTCCCTAAGATGCAGGTCCAGCCACTATGTAAGTAGAGAGGAGAAGAAAGACAGTTGACTTACGATGGAATGAAGATGTTGGGAAATGGGAAAATTCCACAGGGTTGAAATGTGGGCACCCTTCCTGTTTGGAAAAGTGAGTCCATTCCTTTACAATGGTTGGTCTAATAGAGGTCAGATGACCTGCTTGACCCATTCTTGCTTTACCATCAGATCTACTTGACAAGAAGAGTCAGGTTCAAATTACTGAAACCATCCTACTGCAGCCTTACATTCCTTCTCAAAGTGACTCATTTACAACCATAACAGGCAGGAAACCTACAAAAAGGACATGGAGATGCTTTCATATCTCCCATTATTATTATATCTAAGCAACTGGTATTTAGTGCTAGAGAGATGTAGAATGGAAAATTTTCCAGTGCCACATTTCTCTGTGGAAAAATGTTCACGTATGTACAGGATTAAAGTATATTTATAACATCAACTGTTGTTGTGTGTCTTAAAGCTGCTTCCGATTTAGGGTTATCCTAAGGCAAACCTATCCTGGGTTTTTCTTGATGACATTTGTTCAAATTGTCTTTGCCTTCCTATGAGGCTGGTGGAATGTGACCTGCCCAACTCGCTCACTGGGTTGCCAAGGTTGAGTGAGGATTTTTAAAAAATTCTCAGGCAAAAAGGGATCATGAATGGAAAAAGATTAAGAAGGCCTGCCAAGAGCACTGGAAAAATTTTCAGTTCAACTTTTCCCAGAAAATTATTTGGTCCTTCTTTACCCAGAATACTGGTCAGTGGTATACTGTCCATATGGCTGTTGAAAATGCCCCCTTCCATTGATGACGGAGAAATCCCCCAAAAATGATGACATTAAATGTGGGTTCTTTGTGCTCCTCGTACACATTTGTTACTCTGCAGATGGAACGCTTCCTTCTTATGTCTTTTTTTATGGTAAATTTTTATTAATAGTAAATTTAAAGATAAAAATAAAAAAATACATGGAAAGTGGGAGAACAAGATGGGTGGAGAGAAAGAAAGAAAGATGAAGAAAAAAAAATGAAAGAACAAGGGGAAAAAAAGGTATGTGGGAGGGGTTGACTTCCATCTATTCCTTGGTGTTTGTATTGTGACTTTCTGTATTTTAGTATTTTATAGTCCAAACCGTCTTCTTCCCCTTTGTCTCTAATATTTTCTTGTTGTTCTTATTTCAAATTATAAGTTCCATTTTAAGTTGATTAAAATATTCTTTTACCGTGTCCCAGTTTGTTTGTTTTTTCGGTAGTCCTTGGTTCGGAGAGAGCCAGTAAGTTAATTTATCCATATTCATTATTTCTAAGACTTTATTTTGCCATTCTTCTCTTTTCGTTATTTCTTTTGATCTCCACTTCTTCGCATACGTTATTCTGGCTGTTATTGTCAGGTGGTTAAATAGAATCTCTTTGTCTTTATCCAGATCCAACATTCCTAGCAAGAAATATTCTGGCTCCTTTTTAATGTTAGTCTTTAATATATTTTGTATTTCTCTGTGTATACCTTTCCAAATTTTTTTAGGTTTTGGGCAGGTCCACCATGTATGAAAAAAAGTACCTACCTGTTGTTCACATTTCCTTCTTATGTCTTTACCCCATTCTCCCTCCTCCTTGACTTGCCTGGTTGAGTTGTTCCTTCAGCTGCTCCTCCGTAATGCCCAAGGACCTCATGCCTCTTGTCCTGCATGCGGCCTGGAGCTCAGACACACTCAGCCCATTGACACCTTCCCTGGAAATCATCTACACCGAGAAGAGACATGGAGTTAGCCTGGACTCAGATAACCCAGTTCAAAGCAGTTATTGTAGGATTTTCTGTCTTGATATTCTGGGTTATATGGCTGTGTGGAAGGGCCTGTAGTGCATTAAATACATAGACTTTGGATACTTGTGCATGCTATTTAAAGGAAAAATATATGATGGCCATCATTTATGTGTACAACACCATCAAGCAAAAACAATGGGTCCTGCCAGAGATGTTCAATCTAAAATATTATATTTCTTCAGTTCTAAGATGCACGTTTCCCTATATAAACATCTCTAAAATGGGGTGCATCTTAGAATCGCACGTGTATCTTATGTATTTTTGTTATCGGCGGTGGCAGCTCTGGAATTAATGTGTGTCTTACAATAGGTGGAGTCTTATACAGTAGAATCTCACTTATCCAACACTCGCTTATCCAACATTCTGGAATATCCAACGCATTTTTGTAGTCAATGTTTTCAATATACAGTAGAGTCTCACTTATCCAACATAAACGGGCCGGCAGAATGTTGGATAAGCGAATATGTTGGATAATGAGATATTAAGAAAAGGCCTATTAAACATAAAAATAGGTTATGATTTTATAAAGTACGCACCAAAACACCATGTTATACAACAAATTTGACAGAAAAAGTAGTTCATTACGCATTAATGCTATGTTGTAATTACTGTATTTACGAATTTAGCACCAAAATATCATGATATATTGAAAACATTGACTACAAAAATGTGTTGGATAATCCAGAGCGTTGGATAAGTGAGTGTTGGGTAAGTGATACTCTACTGTATCATGATATTTTGGTGCTAAATTCGTAAATACAGTAATTACTACATAGCATTACTGCATATTGAACTCCTTTTTCTGTCAAATTTGTTGTATAACATGATGTTTTGGTGTTTAATTTGTAAAATCATAAACTAATTTGATGTTGAGTAGGCTTTTCCTTAATCCCTCCTTATTATCCAACATATTTGCTTATCCAACGTTCTGCCAGCCCGTTTATGTTGGATAAGTGAGACTCTACTGTAATTATAATTGAAGAAATATATTAGAAAGAGGAACAACACAAAGAAAGAGGAATAACATTCCAACAGGAAAAGCACAGCTTGACCACTTCTGTTGTACATCAGCTGAACAGAAAGAGGAATAACTTATCATAAACATCTTCAATATTGCAATCAAAAATTGGAAAAAAATGACTGTCAGAAAGATACATGGAAAAATTGCTGGCACAAATACAGATAGAGGGATTTAACCACGTTTACTTTGCAACTTTTTTTTTTTTTTTTTTGGTTTCTCTTACTTCGTCGTCTGCTTTGATAGTCCTGAGCTTCATCAAAAGCTGGAAGCGGAGGAGGTTATTGGTGCCAATGGGTTGCAGTTCCAGCAGTTTGCAGAGGATGACCAGCTGCGGCCTCTCCAAGTGCTCCAGGGTCAGTTCGTCTTCAAAAAGCTTGGAAAATTGTACAATCTCCTGGGTGCTGGGCTGCTGGCCACTGTGTCGAACCTGTGCAAAGCAAGGGATGTGATCCCGCCTCATATCAAATCACAAGCAAGTTAAAGACATCAATCCTTATACAGCATCAAATGGCACTCCATATTTGCAGGTTTATCTTTTGTACAATTAAAAATTTACTTGTTCAAATAATACGGGCAACGTTGGGTAGCTAAGCTAGTCTTTTAAATATAACTCAAAGTCTGTTTTGTTCTTCTGAGGTTTTAATGGTATCGAGACTTTCTAACTCCTCTCCTCATTCAGTAGCTTTTCTCCTTTACCTTGCATTTTAAGCTGCTCTGCTACTGGAGAAAGGTTTACTTTGTTTAAAAGAACGTTCTCAAAAGACCTGAATATCTTGTTCCATATAATACATTAAGCACCAAACATCCACCCACAGAATGGAAATACAGTAGAGTCTCACTTATCCAAGCCTCGCTTATCCAAGCTTCTGGATTATCCAAGCCATTTTTGTAGTCAATGTTTTCCATATATTGTGATATTTTGGCGCTAAATTCCTAAATACAGTAATTACAACATAACATTCCGGCGTATTGAACTACTTTTTCTGTCAAATTTGTTGTATAACATGATGTTTTGGTGCTTAATTTGTAAAATCATAACCTAATTTGATGTTTAATAGGCTTTTCCTTAATCCCTCCTTATTATCCAAGATATTCGCTTATCCAAGCTTCTGCCAGCCCGTTTAGCTTGGATAAGTGAGACTCTACTGTAAATGGACTCAGGGAGCTTCCTCTAGGACTACTGTGCTGGTACCTTTTGAACAAAGGAAGAGAATTGCTGTGTGGCTTCTCCTGTACTGGCTTTGTTCCTTCTGGCCAACTCCGCAATGGTCTCCTGTAAGAACTTGGCTAGCTCCAGCTTGGCACTCAGTTTCTTCCTTTGCTTTTCTTCCTGTTTACAAAATAGCAATCACTCAGGGTTTCTTTCCAATCTGCATCTGCTCCATCCCCACCCAAATTCCTAAGATTGACTTGCCTTTAATACCCACCTTTTTGGATTCAGTTTCAAAGGTTGAAGGAAGCATTTCAGGGAACAGTTTCAAAAACACTGGCAAAAGGAATTCCATAAAGGGTACAATGATGAACACCAGGAAGGGGACCAGTCGGAAGAGATCAGCAGACGTTCTCATCAGCTGCAGAGATAAAGACCACAAATAATAATAATAATAATAATAATAATAATAATAATAATAATAATAATAGGTTTATTTATACCCCGCCTCCATCTCCCCCGAAGGGGACTCAGGGCGGCTCACAGATAATATCAGATAAAAACAGTGACAATAAACAATACATCAGTAAACAAAAACAAACACCAATTATAAAATTTAAACATTAACTTATGAAAATAAAAACAGACTTAATAAAACACGGAATTAAAAACAGCGAAGTTGAGTAATAGACTAGCTAAAGTGCACTTTGTTATAAGTTGTAAACTCAAGATAACAGATAAAGTGCTACAAATTCATTGTCAAAGCATGATACTGAACTTCAGCTCGATAAGGGTGCATCTACACTGCAGAATGAATGCTGTTTGATACCACTTTAACTGCAATAGCTCAATGACATAGAGTGCTAGTTCTCCATGCCTTCCCAAGTAACACAGCACTTTTTGTTGACTATAAATATATATATGAATCCAACTGGGTTGGAGAGAAGGCTTATCTTTCACAATGCGTAAGAAGCTAAGCAATCTTCTCACTTATGGGGGCCGTGAAAGGAAAAATAAATCTTGGACCTGAACAAGAGGAAGATTTTACAGCTATGAAACCACAGCCAGAGAACACCACCATCTCCGTTATCTAGTTGTAACCCAAGCAGTATCAAATAGCCTGCTTTGGGCTGGGCTGTGGCGCAGGCTGGTGAGCAGCCAGCTGCCAGCTGCAACAAATCACTCTGACCAAGAGGGCATGAGTTCGAGGCCAGCTCGGAGCCTGTGTTTGTCTTTGTCTCTGTTCTATGTTTAGGCATTGAATGTTTGCCTTATATGTATAATGTGATCCGCCTGAGTCCCCTTCGGGGTGAGAAGGGCGGAATATAAATACTGTAAATAAATTTTGGAAACAGACCAAAGAGCTACATAACTTGAATCAGCAAAGCAAGATCTGAATAGTATACTGAGAATCATTTACCTGTGTCCTGCAGCCACAAAAGAATAGGCAAAAGCTCACTGCAGCTATCCCTAGCTCTGCTTTACACCCTAAAAACCTAATATGGAGAGATAAGACCCTCTCTGGAATAAGATTTGGTAGCATGGATGCCTGTAATAGGAGATGGAGGGGAAAAAAGTCCCATTTTGATTGACACCGGGGACCAAAGGACACTGTTAGATCTCCACCTAAGTATTGCACCAGCCAACAGAACAAAGAGGTGAAAAGTGCCAACCAACTTCACCCCAAACCAACTCTATTCCCAATCTCTCCAAATAGCCTGCCTGTTCCTCATTAATAAACTAAGTAATAGGAAAATTGTGGCCTTCCTTCTTGAGAGTGCCCCAAAAGTGAATCTATTTGCTTTGTCAGTGGGTAGGAACCCACTGCCCAAGGAGGGCGAAACAGCTCAGCTGCACTTATCACTGCACTAGTCTCCCGCAAGTGTTTGATAGTCCTCACCCTTCGCCTTTCCCTCCGAGTGAGCACTTGCCCGTGTAACAGTCTCCACACCATCCTAGCAGCAACTTTGGTATCTATCCAAAGCAAGTGGAATCCATTGTAATAGTGTTTCA
Source organism: Anolis carolinensis (assembly GCF_035594765.1). Lineage (NCBI taxonomy): Eukaryota > Metazoa > Chordata > Lepidosauria > Squamata > Anolidae > Anolis > Anolis carolinensis. The sequence continues at coordinate 7,422,137 of NW_026943819.1, forward strand.
GTTCATCTACAATCTTCTGTCGGAGTGATTTCTTGGCAACTGCGGTGGCTTGGTCAACGGGAACCTTGGGCACCTCACTGTCCATTTTTGTAGTGCTTTGATCAGGCGGAGGCTTGTCCTGGAGTTCCTGGTGCCAGTACGAAGATGTGTGAAGCATTCGCAGAGGCTTATTCCCCAAGTGAGGCAGCCCAACGCCCGGCCGTATTCTGCAGAAAGGCTGTTGGCTTTCAAAGTCCCTGTGAGGTGTGCGATTAAGGTGGGAATCCACCAGATGGACAAATGCAACTAATGGGGATAACGGAGAACAGTTGGAGTGGACAAGGAGATGAGGTCCCCTAAAAGAGTGAAAGAAATAGACATAAATCTTTGCTATAACAAAGTAAAGGTTCATAGCATCGTAGACCCCAAGGGCCATTCAGTCCAACCCCTTTCTGCCATGGAAGAACACACAATCAAAGCACTGCCAACAGATGAACATCTAGCCTCTGCTTAAAAACCTGCAGAGAAAGATAGCCCGGCAAGCTCCAAAAATTCCAAAATCTGAAACTATCCAGGTAGGCAGCTAACACAGTGATCATTATTGTTGTTGTTGTTTTATATCCCACATTTTCTCTCTAAAACACACCCAAAGCAGTTAACCATACTAAGGTAAAGGTAAAGGTTTCCCCTGACGTTAAGTCCAGTTGTGTCCGACTCTGGGGGTTGGTGCTCATCTCCATTTCTAAGCCGAAGAGCCGGAGTCGTCCATAAACACCTCCAAGGTCATGTGGCCAATGGCATGACTGCATGGAGCGCCATTACCTTCCTGCCAGAGTGGTACCTATTGACCTACTCACATTGGCATGTTTTTGAACTGCTAGGTTGGCAGAAGCTAGAGTTAACAGCGGGCGCTCACTCCGCTCCCCGGGTTTGAACCTGGGACCTTTTGGTCTGCAAGTTCAGCAGCTCAGGGCATTAACACACTGAGCCACCGGAGGCTCCTAACCATACTAAAGACAGTACAATATACAATTTAAGTTCTAAAAAAATACAAACATTAAAACATGGAAACTATTAAAAATAAATAGTTAAAAACCTATTAACATACACAAAACTCCCTGACTTGGGTCTTAAAAATCCTTTGCCTCCTAGTAGTTTGGTGTACACAAACTTTACTTCATGCACCACATTATTAAAACATTGCATAACATTACCGTCAGGAAATGTACATAAGGTCCACGTGATATATGAAAGAATGTTAGAATTAGATTTCATCTCCAGGATCAATCACTCAATTTATTAATGCTTCAACAAATGGTCATATGCATTTACAGAAACAACATCAAACAACATCAAACAAACATCGATACAACATATCTAAGGATGTAACTTTATGCAAATACAGGTATTCCAAAAATTTTAAAGTTTGAAAACAATTGAAAAAAACAAAAAGAAAAGACACTTCTGGTCCCAATCATATCTGGAGAAGGATACTTCTCTCATGCCTCAATAGCCATTCAAATTTCTATGACCTCTGCTGACTCCCCTCCTTTAACTCAAGAGACAAAAAGGAGTCTTGTTTTTGTTGTTAAGCTGAAAATCCAAATAACTTGGAGGCAGGAAGAGCTCTTATTACTAAGTGGCTACCAAACCCAGTGGAACAGGACAGACCTGTCCTTCTCCAAAGTTCCCTACAGACAGAAGATGCCTCCAAGGCAAGAAAAAACAGTGGCTTCTAAGTATCTCTGAAACCCAGTATGTAGTTTGATATAAGCCCTTTTAGGTGTGCTGAGGAAGAGCTTTACTTCTGAACTGCTGACCTGAAGACTGCCAATTTGAATGCACAAGACGGAGTGAGCTCTCGTCTGTCAGCTCTAGCTTGCGGGGACATGAGAGAAGCCTCCCAGCAGGATGGTAAAATATCCGGGCAATGTCTCTATAGACACCAGAAGCAACTTGCAGTATGTTCTCAAGTCACTTCTGACACGATAAAAAACACATTTTAAAAGCAAGTGCTTTATTTGGCTTGGGGCTATAAAGTTGTGGTAAACCATCATGTTTCCCGAGTTATACATTCTATTTTGGACTTCCTCAGGACTGATTATAATACTCGGTTGCTGTGACTTTTCCAGGCTGTATGGCCGTGTTCCAGAAGCATTCTCTCCTGACGTTTCACCCACATCTATAGCAGAGGTTGTGAGGTCTGTTGGAAACTGGGCAAGTGGGGTTTATATATCTGTGGAATAATGTCCAGGGTGGGAGAAAGAACTCTTGTCTGTTTGAGGCAAGTTTGATTGTTGCAACAGAAATAAGAATCCACTTCTTACCTGGACCTTGCAACAGCACAGAAGAGGTTATAGCTGTAGACAGCCATGGTCACCGGGAATCAATCTGTTTTGTCTATGAGCTGACAAAGAAGGAAAGGTTGTATTTACAGCAATTGTCTTTAATGAAAGAATCTTTTTATAAAGAAATAAACACAACTTGAACAACACATACAAACAGATCTACAGACAGGTTCTGTAGGTTTGTTCTTAAGTTGAGTTTGTATGTAATCAGAATGGGTACACTTCTTAAGTGTCGCTCCAGCCAAAAATTCATATATTCATTAGCTTTGAAAAGCATAGGGAAGGGTTAATACCCCTGTGGTGTTTGCTTTGCAGTCTGTGCCCCTGTTCAGACGTTTTTACCTCACTTTCTGTCCCTGTAATAATTAGATTTTGAAATTTTCGCCTTGTGTGGAAACAAGGACTGGAAAGCTTCAGTGGAGACCCCTTTTCCTCATGATAATAACTCAAAAGGGTAGATTTCTCTCATTTACTGTTGTCTCAGCTCATTCTTAACTAGGAGTTATTTCTAAGTCAGATGTCTATAACTCAGAGACTGTGTGTGTATATATATATAAAGATAAAGGTTTTCCCCTGACATTAAGTTCAGTCATGACCGACTCTGGGGGTTGGTGCTATCTCCATTTCTAAGCCGAAGAGCCGGCATTGTCCATAGACACCTCCAAGGTCATGTGGCCGGCATGACTGCACATATAAATATATTATTATATTTATTTATACCCCACTTTATCTCTACGACACAGGAAACAAAGCAGTTTAACATAAAAACATCAACACATGACTTAAAATATACAAATATAAAAAGAGCATTAAACATAATTAGTATTAGAAACAATTCAGATTAAATCCATAAAAACATATACAGTAGAGTCTCACTTATCCAATATTCACTTATCCAACGTTCTGGATTATTCAACGCAATCTGCCTTTAAGTAGTCAATGTTTTTGTAGCCAATGTTTGCAATACATTGTGATATTTTTGCACTAAATTAGTAAATACAGTAATTACTACATAGCAGTACTGCGTATTGAACTACTTTTTCTGTCAAATTTGTTGTATAACATGATGTTTTGGTGCTTAACTTGTAAAATCATAACCTAATGCCTCCTTATTATCTGACATATTCGCTTATCCAGCATTTTGCTGGCCCGTTTATGTTGGATAAGTGAGACTCTACTGTACATATATTATTATATTTATTTATACCCCACTTTATCTCTACGGCACAGGAAGCAAAGCAGTTTAACATAAAAACATCAACATATGACTTAAAATATACAAATATAAAAAGAGCATTAAACATAGTATTAGAAACAATTCAGATTAAATCCATAAAAACATATATGTGTATACACACACACATGCATGTATGTGCGTATGTAGCGCAGTGTACCTTTCTTTACAAAAATATTCATTAGTAATAAAATTATAAATGACAATTAACATTTGGAATATACAATATATATATGTATGAAAAATATAATATCACATGAGTGTTCATTATATCCACTACAACATACACACACACACACACACACACAAGTGTATAAAATACAAAAAAAATCACATTAAAATATAAAAATACAAAATATAAAATAGGAGTTTGTTATTTCCCCCCCTGTGTATAGAGGCTTTATACTTCTGGATATACACACATATTGGAGACTGTTGATATTTTCTTACCTGCTGCCCAGGGATGGATCCCACCCCCCCTCTGCCCAGAGCGACCCCTTCCTCTCACTTCCTGGATATCCGCATTTTCCCATCAACCTCAGCGCCTAACACAGGAAGCGGCGCCGCTCTACCCGAAAAAGCCTCCGACTCTATACTTCCTCCCTTCACCTTCCCCAGCCTGTTTGAATTGAGCCAATAGGAGTGCAGAACGGGAGCTAGGGGGCGGGCTTGACTTTTAAACTAGCAAATAGAAGCCAGGAACTGGAAAAGCCCGCCTCCTTAGTAAAGTTTAATGCTTTTGTGGGTTTTGGACTACAACTCCCAGAAACCTCAGCTAGCTAGGCCAGTTAGCAGGGATTCTGGGAGATGAAGTCCAAATACTGCCTTAAAGAGGAACAGGCGAGTTAACCCTTTCAAAGGAACATGGGCTCAAACTACAGTAGTCTCTCACTTATCTAACATACGCTTATCCAACGTTCTGGATTATCCAACGCATTTTTGCAGTCAATATTTTCAATACATCGTGATATTTCTGTGCTAAATTCGTAAATACAGTAATTACTACGTAGCATTACTGCCTATTGAACTACTTTTTCTGTCAAATTTGTTGTATAACATGATGTTTTGGTACTTAATTTGTAATATCATAACCTAATTTGATGTCTAATTGGCTTCTCCTTAATCTTGCCTTATTATCCAAGATATTCGCTTATCCAAGGTTCTGCCGGCCCGTTTATGTTGGATAAGTGAGACTTTATTGTAGTTGCATCAAAGGAGGAATAGGGCTGGAATTACATTGCCGTTTTAAATCCAGATTATCTGTTTTGAACTGGTTTATATGGCAGTGTAGACTCATATAATTCAGTTTAAAACAGATTATGTGGATTATCTGCTTTGATAATCCGGATTATATGGCAGTGCAGAAGGGGCCTTAGGCTGGATCTACACTGTCACATAAACTCCATATTATCTGTTTTGAACTGGATTATATGAGTCCACACTGCTATATAAATCAGTTCAAAGCAGATAATCTGGATTTTCTATGGCAGTGTAGAAGAGGGCCTAGACAATGCCTAGAGATGGCATATCTTGTCGGATGTAAATACAGTAGAGTCTCACTTATCCAACATAAACGGGCCGGCAGAACATTGGATAAGCGAATATATTGGATAATAAGGAGAGATTAAGGAAAAGCCTATTAAACATTAAATTAGGTTATGATTTTACAAATTAAGCACCAAAACATCATGTTATACAACAAATTTGACAGAAAAAGTAGTTCAATATGCAGTAATGCTATGTAGTAATTACTGTATTTACGAATTTAGCACCAAAATATCACAATGCATTGAAAACATTGACTACAAAAATGCGTTGGATAATCCAGAACGTTGGATAAGTGAGACTCTACTGTATATGGCAGTGCAGAAGGGACCATAGGCTGGATCTACACCACCACATAAACTCCATATTATCTGTTTTGAACTGGATTATATGAGTCCACACTGCTATATAATCCAGTTCAAAGCAGATAATCTGGATTTTCTATGGCAGTGTAGAAGAGGGCCTAGACAATGCCTAGAGATGACATATTTTGTCGGATGTAAATAAATGAAATCGCAGATACAATGGTTATATTGTACTTTAAGGCATGACAACTCGATAGCATATACTTTGTGCTATGATTTAAGTGTATGAATCATTGAATCACAGAATTATTGGCATATAACTAACTGTACATTTATATTTCTTACATTTGTATGCCTGTTTCACTTAAAAAGGGAATTAAACATTTGAAACCAGCCAGCCACAATTTAACTGCTTTTAGACCCTTTGACCTGATTTCATCCAATAATGAACTTTTTTTTTAATGGCTGCCCTTTCATTACACTCAATAATGAACTTTTTTAATGGAAAACTTTTCCAGTAACAACTTAACAGTGGGAAAGTTTCTGCTATAGATTATTTTCACACTACAGTCATAGTGTGTATACTGAGAAGCATGTTCAGTGAGTGAGTTGCTGTGAGTTTTCTGGGCTGTATGGTCATGTTCCAGAAGCATTCTCTCCTGATGTTTCACCCACATCTATGGCAGGCCTCCTCAGAGGTTGTGAGGTCTGTTGGAAACTTGTCAAGTGGGGGTTTATATACCTGCAGAATGTCCTGGGTGGGAGAAAGAACTCTTGTCTGTTGTAGGCAAGTGTGAATGTTGCAACTGGCCACCTTAATAATAATAATAATAATAATAATTATTATTATTATTATTATTATTATTATTATTATGCCCCGCCCCATCTCCTCAAGGGAACTCGGGGTGGCTTACAAAGGGACCATGCCCAGACAATATAAAAATACAACAGTAAAAACAAATCCAAACATAACAATAAATACATCAAGAAAAAGCATACAACAACAACAATTTAAAAACAATTAAAACATGTTCAATGCCCTGGAGCGGTATAGTTGGTACTTCATTAGCATTGACTGTCCTGAGTTTAAATGCTAGATAAAGGAAAACTGGGCAATCCATGCAATCTCATTAGGTCCAATAACAAACACAGCAAGCACTGTGTTTGTTACTCAATCCCTTTTGGTTCAAATTAATGTAATTGTTCATCGAGATCATTGCAGTAATATCACTTAATGGGAAGCATGTGGAAGAGACCCGGTTTATTTTTATTTTAGACTGGCTTCCATATTTAAATATAATAAATCCATTTTTGAGGAGTTTGATTACATTTATGTGCCCATAAAAAGGATTGTCTCTTTTAGTTGCTTGTGTGAGTTGTTCAGAAAAGGAAACCAAGAAATGGGAAAAGATATCTATTCCACCTCTGTTGAGAAACTGGTTTCATCTTCTATCTCCTGCTCCTTTCTCTTGTCCCTTTAAGCATCACTTTTCAAACTTCACTCAATCCGCATTGCTTTATCGCTCCACATTAGGGTTGTCCATGCTTAGAATGCCAAAAATTTGATTCTCAAATGCTATGCCTGAGATCCAGGCGAGGATGCGTTGAATTGCAAATGACTTCCATGCATTTTCCCATCCAAAACGGTATTGGAACTACTGTATGCATTCTCAGTCTCTTGCCAGGATACTAAACCTCATCATAAACTGAGAAAGATGCTGAAATCAATCTTCCTTAATCCTTTTGCTCCCTGCCTTTATATAACACATAAGTAATTAAATGCCATTTATTCCCTAATTAAAGACATCTCCACCATTCACCACAGCATGCTTTAGTTTAAAGAAAATGTAAACTGATCATGCAATTAATTCCCGACTTGCCATTTTTTCAAGATCCCGTGACAACCATACATTTCTACTGCTAAGCTGCAAAAATTGGGCAGAATCTGTTTCAGGCATTTCCTTCCTTTTTTTCAAAATGGCTTATGTTCAGCATTACGGGTGTCTGTCTTGTTGACCCCAGACAACATTCAATTAGGCTGAAATCCTATGGATATTTTTCTGTAAGTAAGCAATACCAGGGAATCAGTTCCTAGCAACTCTACCTTTAAATACATGTAAAGGTATATATAGCAGGGGAAAACATCCACATACTGGTGAGGTTTGAGGGTGGTTGACGTTGACGTCCAGGAGTTATAGTTCACCCGTATTCAGAGAACACTGAACCCATCTGATGATGGATCTGGACACAACTTGGCACACAAATTCAACAGGGCCAGCTGGGAATACTGGTGTATTTTTTTTGGGGGGGGGGGGGGGTGATTGACCTTAAACTCTGAGAGTTATAGTTCACTTGTATTCTGTGAGCCTTCTGAACCCCACCAATGATGGATGTGGACCAAGCTTGGCACACAGACCCAACATGGCCAACTTCGCATACTGGCGGGGTTTGGGGGTGATTGACATTGGCACCAGGGACTTATAGTTCACTCATATTCAGAAAACACTAAACCCAGCAAGTGATGGATCTGGACCAAACTTGGCACATAGACCCAACATGGGAGTTTGGGGAGGGTTGACCCAAGATTTTTGGGAACTGTAGTTTACCCACAACGTTATGCACTTTCTAATGGGACCATTCACAAAAAACAAAAGCAAGACATAGTATAACATATGACCGCACTGATATTACAGTAGAGTCTCACTTATCCAACATAAACGGGCCGGCAGAACGTCGGATAAGCGAATAAGTTAGATAATAAGGAGGGATTAAGGAAAAAGCATATTACACATAAAATTAGGTTATGATTTTACAAATTAAGCACAAAAACATCATGTTATACAACAAATTTGACAGAAAAAGTAGTTCAATACGCAGTAATGCTATGCAGTAATTACTGTATTTACGAATTTAGCACCAAAATATCACGATGTATTGAAAACATTGACTACAAAATTGTGTTGGATAATCCAGAACGTTGGATAAGTGTGACTCTACTTTACTTAAAATCCAAATGCAATGCTCTTTTCAAATAACCTGGGCATGGCTGGGTACACAAGCTAGTATAATATGCATAAGATGTACATGTAATACAGTATATATAATATCTTTGAAGACCTCACAGATACACACATAAATATATTTAAATACAGTAGAGTCTCGCTTATCCAACGTAAACAGGCCGACAGAACGTTGGATAAGTGAATATGTTGGATAACAAGGAGAGATTAAGGAAAAGCCTATTAAACATCAAATTAGGTAATGATTTTACAAATTAAGCACCAGAACATCATGTTATACAAAAATTTGGCAGAAAAAGTAGTTCAATACGCAGTAATGCTATGTTGTAATTACTGTATTTATGAATTTAGCACCAAAATATCACGATATATTGAAAACATTGACTACAAAAATGCCTTGGATAATCCAGAATGTTGGATAAGTGAGTGTTGGATGAGTGAGACTCTACTGTGGTATATATTTATGTATACTTTATATATATACAAGCATAAGATGTACATTATATATATACATATATATATTTGAAGACCATATAACTATATGTAATCTTTTAATACTATATATATATATATATATATATATATATATATATATATGCCTAAGATATACATGATATATATATATATATATATATATATATATATATATATATACACTGTAGAGTCTCACTTATCCAAGATTCGCTTATCCAAGGTTCTGGATTATCCAATGCATTTTTATAGTCAATGTTTTCAATATATCGTGATATTCTGGTGCTAAATTCGTAAATACAGTAATTACAACATAACATTACTGCGTATTGAACTACCTTTTCTGTCAAATTTGTTGTATAACATGATGTTTTGGTGCTTCATTTGTAAAATCATAACCTAATTTGGATGTTTAATAGGCTTTTCCTTAATCCCTCCTTATTATCCAAGATATTCACTTATCCAAGGTTCTGCTGGCCCGTTTAGCTTGGATAAGTGAGACTCTTTTTAGCTTGGATAAGCGAATATGTTAGATAATAAGGAGAGATTAAGGAGAAGCCTATTAAACATAAAATTAGGTTAGTAAAGGTAAAGGTTTTCCCCTGACGTTAAGTCCAGTCGTGACTGACTCTGGGGGTTGGTGCTCATCTCCATTTCTAAGCCGAAGAGCCGGCGTTGTCTGTAGACACCTCCAAGGTAATGTGGCCGGCATGAATTAGGTTATGATTTTACAAATTAAGCACCAAAACATCATGTTATACAACAAATTTGACAGAAAAAGAAGTTCAGTATGCAGTAATGCTATGTAGTAATTACTGTATTTACGAATTTAGCACCAAAATATCACGATATATTGAAAACATTGACTACAAAAATGTGTTGGATAATCCAGAACGTTGGATAAGCGAGTGTTGGATAAGTGAGACTCTACTGTATATATGTGTATATATATATACAGTAGAGTCTCACTTATCCAACATAAACAGTCCGGCAGAACGTTGGATAAGCGAATATGTTGGATTAAGGAAAAGCCTATTAAACATCAAAGTAGGTTATGATCTTACAAATTAAGCACCAAAACATCAGGTTATACAACAAATTTGACAGAAAAAGTAGTTCAATACGCAGTAATGCTATGTAGTAATTACTGTATTTACGAATTTAGCACCAAAATATCATGATGTATTGAAAACATTGACTACAAAATGCGTTGGATAATCCAGAACGTTGAATAAGCAAGTGTTGGATAAGTGAGACTCTATATATATATCTATATATATAAAAGGGTAATGATATTTCGGCCTAGGACAAAACAACAAAACTACACATCTCAGAAACACTAAACTTGGCAGCACAACCCCTCATCCATGCCTTTACGTTCATACAACAAAAAGAAAAGAAAAATAAAGTCCTAATTAGAGGGAGAGGAATAATTGTTTTTAGCCAATTGCTGCCAGTTAGAAGGCTAAGCTCCGCCCACTTGGTCTCCTAGCAACCCACTCAGCCCAGGGGACAGGCAGAGTTAGGCCTCACTTAGGCCTCTTCCACACTGCCTATAAAATACAGATTATCTGATTTTAACTGGATTATATGGCAGTGCAGACTCAAGGCCCTTCCACACAGCTATATAACCCATTTATAATCTTATATTATCTGCTTTGCACTGGATTATCTGGACTCCAACCTGCCATATAATCCACTTCAGTGTGCATCCAGTTCTAAGTAGATAATATAAGATACCTTAGTTCACATACCACCATACTTCGCCACAGCAACGTGTGGCCGGGCACAGCTAGTATATATATATATATATATATATGCATAAGATGTACATGATAAATATGCATTCTCTCTCTCATAAATATGCATACCATCTATCTAGCATATCTACATTTTTGAAGACCTTAGCCTGCGTGCCTGGGGTTGGAAAAACCCTCCTTCTCCATCTTTCATAGGAAACTACACCTCCCGGTATGCCCCGGTGCTGACGCATGGCGGCCGACCAATCATGGGCGCGCTTCCTCCGGGGCAGCGTGCGTGCGGCGCTTTTGTGTGCGTGAGGAGAAAGCGGAGGCGGAGGCAGCGGGAAGGAGCCTGAGGGCCGAGGCCGGGACTCTCGCTGCGTGGAGCCAGCCCAGCCCAGCCGCCGGCGCCCCCTCGCTTCCTCCTCGCTGCCCCCCTCGCTCGCAGGCCTCCTTGGGACGGCGGCCGTGGCGGAAGCGAGGCCCGAAGGAGGCGGGGGCAAGGGCGGCCGTGGCGGGGAGAGCGCCGAAATTGAGGCCGGGGATCGCGCGCGGCCTACTGCGGGGCCTGGCCCGCCCCCCGCCGCCGGGCTCGGCCGGGCTTGGCGCCCCGCCTTCGCGTCGCCTGCCTCTGCTACTGCCATCAGTCCGAGACGGAGCGGGGAGTTAGAATGGAACAGACTGAAGGTGAGGGGAAGGCGCGGAGCAGGGCAGGGGGGGAGCGGGAGCAGAGGGGGCGGGGCCTGTGCGGGGAAAGGGGCGGGGCCAGCTGCAAGTGGTGCTGAAAGTCATGTCTCTGGGCAACAATTGTTATTGTAATAACAATAAATAATTTCATTTCTTATACAGCAGAGTCTCACTTATCCAACATAAACAGGCTGGCAGGACGTTGGATAAGCGAAAATGTTGGATAATAAGGAGGGATTAAGGAAAAGCCTATTAAACATCAAATTACATTATGATTTTACAAATTAAGCTCCAAAAACATCACATTTTACAACAAATTGACAGATAAGCAGTCCAAAAGACAGTAACGTTACTGTATTTATGAATTTAGCACCAAAACATCGCAATACAGTAGATTCTCACTTATCCAAGCTAAACGGGCCGGCAGAAGCTTGGATAAGCGAATATCTTGGATAATAAGGAGGGATTAAGGAAAAGCCTACTAAACATCAAATTACCTTATGATTTTACAAATTAAGCTCCAAAAATAATCACATTTTACAACAAATTGACAGAAAAGCAGTCCAAAAGACAGTAACGTTACTGTATTTATGAATTTAGCACCAAAACATCACAATACAGTAGATTCTCACTTATCCAAGCTAAACGGGCCAGCAGAAGCTTGGATAAGCGAATATCTTAGATAATAAGGAGGGATCTTTCTTTTTCTCTTTTCTTTTTTCTTCTTTATTACTATTATATTATTACTGTATTATAAAAGAAATCTTAATAAAAAGTATTTAAAAAAAGGAGGGATTAAGGAAAAGCCTATTAAACATCAAATTAGGTTATGGTTTTACAAATTAAGCACCAAAACATCATGTTATACCACAAATTTGACAGAAAATTAGTTCAATACGCAGTAATGTTATGTTGTAATTACTGTATTTACGAATTTAGCATCAAAATATCACGATATATTGAAAACATTGACTACAAAAATGGCTTGGATAATCCAGAGGCTTGGATAAGTGAGACTCTACTGTATATTGAAAAAATTGTCTTAAATTTTTTTACTACTAACAAATTGACTACAAATAAAGAAAGAATTGCATAAAGTGAACTTACAGCAGCAACATTGTTGGAAATTAAATCCATAAAAAGTTAAATCCTTGCTGTCTAGAGAAACAGCTGTGGATCAGGGCGGGAGGCAAACTGCGTTGGATAAACCAGAACGTTGGATAAGTGAATGTTGGATAAGTGAGACTCTGCTGTAGTTAAAATACACTATTTCGCCAATTAAAATGTATTTCTATAAAAGATACATAATAAATAATGAATAAATTGTATTGATTAGCCCATTGGCCATGTCACCAAACTGGACCAAACAATAAAGCTTGTTACAACCTCATACAACTCTATGTAGTAAGTTAAATGAGACACGTATAACAATACAGTAAATAGGTATAACACTGAATATATACATATAATATTAAACAATTGAAAAAAAGATGAAAAGGATGCAATATCCAACCTATTAATAGTAGCTAGATTATTTATAGCAAGAAATTGAAAAGGGAAATGTATTTACTTATTTATTGCATTTCTATACCACTTTTCTCACCCCTGGGGAGGGCGGGGGGCTCAAAGTGGTTTACAACATAGTAGATGGCAAAATTTCAATGCTTCACATAAATGTTATACAGTAGAGTTTCACTTATCCAAGATTCGCTTATCCAAGGTTCTGGATTATCCATTGCATTTTTGTAGTCAATGTTTTCAATATATCGTGATATTTTGGTGCTAAATTCGTAAATACAGTAATTAAAACATAACATTACTGCGTATTCAACTTCTTTTTCTTTCAAATTTGTTGTATAACATGGTGTTTTGGTGCTTAATTTGTAAAACCATAACCTAATTTGATGTTTAATAGGCTTTTCCTTAATCCCTCCTTATTATCCAAGATATTCGCTTATCCAAGTTTCTGCCGGCCCGTTTAGATTGGATAAGTGAGACTACTATGTGTGTGTATGTGTGTGTGTATATATATATGTGTATATATAATATCTTAATTAACATATCACTGTAAATTAAAATAATAAAAACTATAAAAGATCAGACACAGATATAAAATGTTTTGAACTTTGCACCAATCCCGAGGATGTCCTTTAGCTACTTCATTGTTGCAATCACTCCCCAAACGCTTGCTTGAAAAGCCAAGTTTTGAGTTGTTTTCTAAATGTCAGGAGGTAGGGGGCAAATCTAATTTCCCTGGGGTAGGAGTTCCACAGTCGAGGGGCCACAACCGGGAAGGCCTTTCTCTCGTCCCTGCCAATCGCACCAGTGAGAGCGGTGGAACCAAGAGCAGGGCCTCCCCAGCCAATTTTAGTGTTCCAACTGGCTCATAAAGGGAGATGTGTTCGGATAGGCAAGCTGGACCGGAACCGTTTTCGAATTTATAGGCCGAAGACAGCACTTTGAATTGTGTTCGGTAGCAGACTGGCAGCCAGTGAAGCTGACACACAATATACAAATTGGAGAGTGGTATAAGGAATGATGGAAGTTGGCAATAAATGATATGTTGACATGTAATTTAAAAGTTAAAAGAGGAAATATGGAGAAAATGATTTTGATGAAGTTTGGGGAAAATTTATAGAAAAAATGATTAAAAAAGAAGAATGGAGAATTACCTCCACAAAAGGAAATGAAATTTTGGATAGAGAATATAAAAAAGTGCCTCAGGGGAAGGGGGCACTAAGGTGAATAATAGAAATATAGACAAGTCTGCAAGAAGAGAGAGATCTTCAATGGTGTCTTGCCTAACTAATGTCAAAATATCAACTTGGAGATCGGTTTCAGTGTTCTTCTGCATACACAGTAACTGTTTCAATGCGACTTTGTAGTGCTGTGTAACTCAACTTTTTACATAGGTTGTTTCAAATATATAATCAGAACTTCCTAGTTGTTGCACAGCAAGTTCCACTGTAATGAAATAGCGGTGGCTCCACACTTGCAAAGTGCACCCTTTTATTTAGCAATAGAATAGTGGAGAAATTACAGACAAAGCAGAATTTCTGCATAAAAACAAAACCTGGGTTTCTACTATGCATCTTATTCTTAGAGACGTTTATATGAAGAGAAAAGTCCATCTTAAAATTGAAGAAATAGTGTATTATTATAATATGTTATACAGTAGAGTCTCGCTTATCCAATGTTCCATATTATCCAACACAGTCTGCCTTTTAGTAGTCAGTGTTTTTGTAGTCAATGTTTTCAATACATTGCAATGTTTTGGTGTTAAATTAATAAATACAGTAATTTCTACACAACGTTATCGTGTATTGAACAGCTTTTTCTGTCATGATGTTTTGGTGTTTAATTTGTAAAATCATAACATAATTTGATGTTTAATAGACTTTTCCTCAATCCCTTCTTATTATCCAACATTTTTGCTTATCCAACATTCTGCCAGCCTGTTTATGTTGGATAAGCGAGATTCTACTATACTATATCATTATATTTTATTATATTGTATTCTTATTCCTTTTTATTTATTTAAATCATGTTATTTCTCAACTGTTGGCACTCAAAGCAGCTTACTGCTTAAAAAGCAATGCAATTAAAAATATACAAAAGATTGAGTATCCTTTAATATCCAGTATGCTTGGGGCCGGAAGTATTTTGGATTACCTAATGGGATTTCTGGAGGATAGGATCGACGTCTCAACATGAACTTAATTTATGTTTCATATACACCTTATATACATAGCCTGAAGATTATGTTGTATTTTACATAATTTTGCACAGTAAACAAAGATTGTGTACAGTGAGCTATCAGAAGGCAAAGGCATCACCATCTCAGCCACCCATGTGGATAATTTTGGGGATATTTTGAAATTTGTGAATAAGGAATATATGCCCTGCATTAAATTAGAATTAAACTAATTTAGTTATTAAAACAATGCAGGTAGAATACAATTATAAAATGTTAAAATTATGTTAAATTCAGCTAGAACAATGTAGCACCCTCTCACCAGTTTTTGTTTTAAAAACCTGCCTAAATAAAAAGGTTTTAGCTTGGTGCCCAACGTACAAGTTGTAAATGTACCTGCAAGAGTGGCTAATCCATAATGTATTGTTGTTTTTCATTTGTTCAGTTGGTCGGGACTCACTTGTGCTACACTACATTTGCAGAACAAGTGGGCTTTTTTTGCTTTGTTTTGCAGAAATGTGGACAGGATTATCATTTCAGATGTCTCATCTTCCTCTCTTGTTTCCTGTGTAGTGCTTTGCCTCCATTTCTTCTACTCTTACCAGTCTTCCTATCTCTGTGTGTGTGTGTGTGTGCGTGCATGCTTTGAGGTGGTTTGTCAATTGTAACCCCATGAATTTTGTAGGGTTTTCTTCGTACAGGAATCCTGAGATATGTTTTTGCTAATTCCTTCCTCTGAAATGTTGCCTATAGCACCTGATACTCTTTGGCAGTCCTTCTGTGTTTGGGAAAATCTCTTCTATTTGGTCTGCTGTCCCCAATCTTATTGAGTTCCAGGAATGATAGTTCCCATGTTTTGGAAATTCTAGCCAACAATTTGGAGTGGGAAGGACTAAATGTATGTGCCTTCAAGTTGCCTTGTGGTATTTATTTCTCGTGTCAGAAGCAAACCAAGGGTACAGGTTGTAATGGATTTGCAAACACAGAGATTTTTTTAAGAAAAAAAACTTGGCACAATACTAAATGTCTTTTGCCCAGTAGCTGGCCACTTGAAGTGCCTCTGATGTTGCTCTTAGAAGGTCCTCCATTGTGCATGTAGCCTTGTAGTGATCCCATAAATTTCATTGAGTTTTCTTAGATCAGGAAATATAGTTCACTCCCATCCAACTACTAACCAGTGATAACTGGTTTCCTGTCCAGTTCAGATGAGATTTGGTGCACCAATCTAAGTTGTTTCTGGACTTGAAGGGGAAAGGAAGAACCACAGAGCTTCCTCTTTTGGTTCTGAGAAGCAAACGTTACATGCCGTCAACAAGGGCAACTTATTATTTTTTAGCCTAATAGGTAACATCTACAGGGCACTTTAGGTTGTGTATCTCTTTTATGAAATGCTTGGAACCAGAAGTGTTTTCACCAAATACCTATATTTACATTTGTATTTTATGGGATATCTTGGAGATGGAATATTAAATTAATTTATACTTCTTAAGCACTTTACCATTGCTATTGTTATTGTTTGTATTTCAAGTCATTTCTTGAACGTTTTGGTGAATATCTCCAGTGATTCCTAGCCAACATTTCCATTGACAATGCCAGCTGCTGATGGTGGCATTTATCTACCATTTCTCAGGAGGAGCAGCTTGGGAATTGATAGGGCATTACATGTGGAAGAATGTGTTCTGGACAGTAAAATGAGCTAAACGTAAAATGTTCATTTGTGTGTTAAATAATTAACTAATAAAAGCAGCATTGCACAGACTTTCATCTAACATAAAATGGTATGATTTTTTGTGTCATGAGCCACTTGAGAAACTGCAAGTCACTTCTGGTGTGAGAGAATTGGCCATCTGCAAGGACGTTGCCCAGGAGACATCTGGATGTTTGATGTTTTACCATCCTGTGGGAGTCTTCTCTCATGTCCCTGCATGGGGAGCTGGAGCTGACAGATGGGAGCTCACCCCGCTCCCCAGATTCAATCCGCCGACCTTTCGTTAGCAGTCCTGCCGGCACAAGAGGTTTAATCCATTGCACTCCAAAATTGTATGATGATACTCATAGTTGCTTAGTTCCTTTCAACATATGATAAGTAATGCTTTGTTGAGGAAATGAGCAAAACAGACATATTGAAGTAAGTGTGGATATGTTGCAAGTTAGGGAGGACACAATGTTAGGAAAACAATCAATATGATTATGAATAAATGTAAGCTAAGTGAAACAATTGCAGGAGTGATTTAGAGGTATCTCATTCCTAGGGTCATAAATTGAAGTCGACTTGAAGGTAGCTAATAACAACAGAAAAGATCTTCTATGAAGGACATTGCATTATGCTCTTAGAAATATGAAGGATTATGAAGCTCTGAGTGTCAGGGCTGAGATGGCAGTGTGTACGAAGCAACCTAAATTATTGTTTAGCGTTATGGGTGATGTGATAAGGAGGAACTCAGTTGATGTATATGGTCAAGTATTTGGAAGAGGGAGTATGGTATTGATAATGTTAGGTGCTTTTGAGTACAGTATTTTATTTTCAACATCAATGGCTTGGATAATACACAAACATTGTGGACAGGCTTGTGGACAATATAAAAGGGCTGACAGAGAAATGTACACCACTGCAGTCGTAGAAGAAGTATGTGTGGGGCTTTCTAGAAATGGCCTTAAGGTTGAACAGTATGGAAGAAACACGAAGATTTGGATTAGGGATAGCGAGTGTGTTACGTAGCATAACACGAGTTACTGTTGTGTGACATTTGGGAAGGCATAAAGAGTCATGGGACAGTGGAGTTGAGGAAGTCTTGCTCTGGACTGGTAATGAAACAGCCTTTTGTATGAATGCCTAAAATGCTTCTATGTATACATTCGCATAGATAGTCTATAAGGTCTTGGATTTGCAGTTCAAAAAATCTGCTTTTTTGCCATAGGAAAGGTGCTCTCTCTGTTTTTTTTGCTTTAAAAGGGAGGAAGGATAATTGTGGATAGACCAGATAATACTTTAATGTGATGGAGGAGGAAGAGGAGGGCCCTTTGGATTTAAAGGGCCATGTTTGCTGCCAGATACTGCAGTGCAAATCTCTTTCCTTTACCAACCCCTCCAAAAGAGAAATCAGCCCTGGTTTGAGTGGGGGAAAAATGGTGTTTCAGTTTTGTCTCCGTGCTCCTTATTCTATTTTTCACTATTATACCATTTTGAATTTTCTCATAAACCAGTTAGGAAAGAAACGACATCTTCCCTCCCTCCCTTTCCTTTCTGCAGCCAGAACTGCTAGAGGACTGCGGTGCAGAAATTAACCCTTTTCAATACAAATCTGCAGTGGGATTGTACTGAAACATATTTTTCCTCTCCATTTTCATGAAGAATTACACAGAAATAGGTAGAGGGCTGCCTCTTGTCATAAATGGCCGAACGAGCTGCAACCCTTTCCTGTGATTTCTTTAAGTAAACAAGAGATTTTCACTGCTAGGGCTGCTGACAAAAGGCACACTTGTTTGTGCACAGCTAACTGAAACTTATTTACTTGATTATGACATGGAAGAATTTCCCTCTAGGTTTTTCCTTAATGGTTTTTCTTGCCTGTATTTTTATGCAAATAGCTAGATTTGCCTATATTTTGACCGGCATTGAATTGAGCAAACGCTGTTGTTTGAATTTCACGTACAGCAGACATCAGAGATGTGAGACAAATTGCTGCTCAGGTATCTGATTAGTGGGAAGCAGGTATATTTGTGTGATGTTTTGATAACATTTAGCATTTCAGGTGTGTATTTTTTGTTTGCAGTGGAAGGCTCCATATTTCTAATACATCTTTAGCATTTTTTGGTTTATTACTTCTGGTTTTACTGTATTGACATGACTCAAACATAAACGCAAATGTCTTGTAAATAAGCCATCTTTGTATCCTTTCTCGATGATCTGTGTTGATAAATCATATGACATTTTTTCCAAAAGCATATTTTAACTAGCATATTTTTGGTTTTTACTTCATTCTTTTGCTTTTTAAATACTTTTTCAGCGGTTCTGTTTCTGCTGGTGCAAATTACAGTTTATTATTGCAATTGGCTAGAATCTGGTTAAATATAATAGCATTAACATTTCACAATGACAGTTATATTCTGCAGTGGACTAAGAAACAGCTGTGATGTTGGTACTTTTCTTTCTAGTTACTGTTTTTCTTAAGTGGGTCATAGTAAAAGATGATCGATGAATGACACTTGGACTGGATAAAGTGGCAATGCTTGGCTTCAGTGGAGAGAACAAGATACTTTAATGTTCATATAAATATTTATGGCAGGAGTAGCAGGAAAACTTATAGCGAAGTGATTTCTAGGAGTTATAATTTTTGATAAAATAGCTTTTTTAAAAACTGGAGCACAACATGTATGTACAAATGGAAATGACTCATCAGATTTAACATGATGACTGATCTGTTAAACTCTTCTGCTTTTTATGGAAAGCATAATCTCAAATATATTATGGTTCATTTGCCTGTAAGTGTTCGTAGTTCTACTGGAATAAGAAACAATAGCCGATGAATACAATAACTGTAATGGACCAACTCAGCTTTAAATTACTAGAACTGGGCTTGTGGTGCTTTTTTTCTCATATTTTGAAAGCCAGGTGATGCATTGAAAACAGTGCATTGTATTTTTCAGTACATGACTGTATGTCATTTTTTGGGCGGGTGTGTGTGTGTGTGTGTGGGATGGATCCACTATGTTTTGTAGGATAAAAGGGCTGTTTTACATGTGTATAAAAATGGCAGACAAAATGAAGGCCCTGATTCTCTTTAGGACTATGTTCTAATCGCATTAGTGATGATGAATTCCTAATATGTCCAGGCACATCTATTTGGGAAGAAGATCCCTTATTTTCCGAGAAACCTAAGTGTGATTTATTATGCTAATTACTGATTATGTCTAATCCATAAGGTTCAGTCCTTTGGAGGGTTTCCCTCAGTGTTGTTTACATACAATCTACAAGATGTTTTAAGGCTACAGGAGAACATATATAAAATAAAATGAATACAAATAGTCACAAAAGCATCACAACTAAAATAGAATACAAGAACATCTGTTAAAAATAAATTTGGCAATAATAAGTGAATTCCTAGGAAAGGCCTTTTGCTGTAAAATACGTTTTCTTGGCAGGTATGCAAGGAGACAATCTCACACAAAGAAATCCTTCCCAGAGTTTCTTCCTTTCCTGTAGCATTCACAGGGAAACCAGTCTTTTAAAAATTATTTTTTGTTTCTTAACAATCAGTGTTTTTCTTGATGAGAAAAACAAGTGCACAAGTACTTGTAACGGAGAGCTGTAGAGGCAGGAGTTGAAAGGAGGATTTGAAATCATATTCTGCCTTATCCAATTCAGCAAGTTTATCCATTTACTTTGTAAAAAACACAAAATGGATCTAAAGATGGAATTAGTTAGCAGGACTTTGTGAACAGGAAGCTATTCTAAGAAGAGGAAAGGGTTTCAGGAAGAAAAAATAAAACAGGCTGCGTAGAGGGGAGGTAGATTCATACTCAAAGAAAGGAAGTAAAGCGGTACTGAATAGTACCAGAAACACAGGGAAAATTATGTTGCAGAAGCTCCTCCTTGGCTCACCAATCAGTTCTGCCTTTTTTCAGGAAAGGGAGGAAAAGGAAAACACAACTGCAAATGCCATTCAGAACTGGAGAACAAATGGACTCCCCAAAATCTGCTCCTTAAACTGAGTATAGAAACAAATGGGAAGTTGCTATAGATTTTCTGCTGTTAGGTTCATATATACACATATATACCTCAGAATAAGGAGGCGATTTTACAAAGACACAAGCCATTTTTACCTTTGAACACTAAGGAAATCATTCATAATATGGAACTGGTAGCTCTGTAGCATCCACCTCTTGATCAGATTGGAGACTGCAGTGAAGCCCTTGAATAGCCAGCATCATGGAGTTATGCATACAACAATGTTGCTCATATTCTCCTTCAGTCTTTGGATGGCAGCCTATGTACAATTAAAAGACATGAGGGTAAATTGTATATCATACTCAAGCGTGCTCAGTGGCATGCAGATTTTGTCCCAGTGCAGTAACTTTATCTGCAAAAATGAATGACAGTAATTCACTTACACACAACAACTATATGACTATTGTGATGGTCATTCCTTGGTTTTTATTGTTTCAGGTTGAGGGTCATGTTTTAAACTCTTCTCAGGTTGCACATTCTTGACTTCATTGTAAAGAACAATACTAGGAGCTATTTATAATTGGAGTGAGCCTTTGAGTGCCATGTTACCTTTATCTATATTTTTGGGTTTAGTTTTACAGTCTTGCTAGGGTGTGTTTTGAAAACAGTGTTTATAAGTACTGCATAGAACATTGAATGTTAATGAGTAGTTTACACTTTCATACTTATCCTTCTGCCCTGTTTTTGTTAAAGTTCTAATATTGGCAAGGTTAGCTAGAAGGTGATTTCTGAATATATCAGTTGCATCTTGCACCTATGCTTACAGTTGCAGAAGCCAAGTAAAAGTAATCTTGTTTTCATCTGACATTATAAGTGAATGAAACTTGAAATAGCATTGCCTAGATGCAATGATTGGCATTTCTTTAAATTTCTGTAATAGAGTGCTGTTTCTACCTGCCTCTTATAAAGTGTGTACAATTCAAAATTCATCCCTTGCCAAATTCTAGAGGAGAGCTAACTTTTGGTCTGCCACAATTCAAGGGTAGGAAACTGATGTGGTATTGTAGTGTGAGTGTGGACTAGTGCTCCAGGAGATTAAGGTTTGAACTCTCCTTCAACCACAGAAACAACTGGGTGACCCTGAACAAAGTGCACTCTTTATCCTTAAGGGAAGGCCACGTCTAGTCCCCCCCAAAGGCTGTGATAACTTCACTTCAGTGTCTCCATAAGTCTGAGATATCTTGAAGTTACACAATGAATGAGGGATCCTGCAGTCACGTTGTAACCTATAGCCATGTGGCCTGATCAAGAAAGATTGTCACAACCTTATTTCCAGTAAAGAAATGTTCGGAGACCGAATCATGCAATAGGTAGAGGTAGTTTGACCATGTTACAAAAGCTAGGTGAAAGCCCAGGGATAAAGCGAACCTATTTGATTTTTTTCCAGTGATTATGCTTTTGTTTCTGCCATTTTTTCATAAATTAGCATACCCAATTGTTCTTTTCTTTGTCCAGATAATGATAGCAGGAATTCAGTAATATTTTGTGGACCTTTTTATTTGTTGTCCTTTTATATAAAGGCTTTGCAAGGTCTGTGTATCCCATCTATCATGTGCTGGAGTTTAGCCTAGGCAGATTAAAGTGTAAGGATGAGTGCAGCTATCTTGTTCCACAGGAAGACTAGCATCCCTATTACCACAGTTTGACCACCATATCAGCTGGATTCCTAAAACCATGAATCTATATTTGCCTTTGCTTGGCATACTGTGCAATAGTGGATCTAGAGCAGGCATGGACTTCAACTCCCACAATTGCTAACTAATTCCAGTAGGCTGTTAGGAATTGTGGAGTTGAAGTTCAAAACATCTGGAAGGCCAAAGTTTGCCTCTGCCTGATCTAGAGAGACCCACAGACATTTCCAGGGGGGAATATTTTTGGAGCATGGGTTTCCATGGCCAAGTGGGAATTTGAACCCTGGTTTGCAGAGTCATAGTTCAATACCTTAACTACTATGCTAATTATATATAGTCAGCTATACTGGATGCTAATTCAAGTATATGGTAGTATCATTCTCTATATTCTGTAACTGTCACAGAATGATTTCCTGGTGTTCATTCCTTCTCTGGGAGGTAAACACTCACGTTATCAAAGCTTCTTGTTTTGCAGTCTGTGGAAGTTTGATTTTAGGGGAGTGTTTATCCCAGCTGTGATCTGGATCAAGCAGAAAACAGAACTGAACACATCTAAATGTCACAGCCAGAAAAAGTGACATGCATAAAGGTTTCATTTCTAATCTTAGCACTTATTCCTTGGTAACTCTGAAAACCACACATTATATCAGTAAGTACTCATTGACCTTGATTTTGACACTTTGATATTTAGTTGGTTGCCTTTTAGCAAATCTCAAAATGGTTCCTCTCTTAGAATACATTTTTTTAAAAATCTTAAAAGGAAGAATGTGTATAAACACACACCCACAACACATATGCACACATGCGCATACACACACATATGCAAACAGTATAGCAAGGCCAGGGAGCACTACAGTGCAGTATAGCAGCATTAAAATCCTTTGTTAGTCGATAGACATGCAGTATAACACATCTGGATTGCTTATTGTCAGCTACAGAGCACGTCCAGATTGATTGCAAACTTAAAGCAAACTAGATTTTATCCTTGTATAGTATAGTGGTTCTGCATGAACATATTTTGTAGAGGGCAAGCTATGTGTTACCATGGCAGGATGTAAGTGTCATCCAAACAGGCCAGAGGAAGATTTTTTTTTGCACCCTGAAAAGAGCTTTCAGTTAGTTTAATTATGTAGATATTGTGATCAAAGGGGGGGGGGGGAGAGATTGATACCACCTAACAGTACAATTCTATAGTTTTATTTGTTGGTTTTGTTTCTGGGCTCTGCATGCCAACACTTTGTTTTTGGATCAACAAATAGGAAATCAATGCTGTCTGAGCTTCTTGTCTGTGCTGCAAAATGTATCTGGTTCTTATACACAGTAATCACATGAGAGAATAATCTCAAAGGAATCACAGTTGGAAGTAGAGGATGAGGCAATGGTGAATACCGTGTGGCTGAGGATACAGTTGTTACAAGGCCATACAAATAAAAACAGCTCCCAGAGCTAGTCTGTTGACACGAGATAGTCTGTTGCCTTCTAAAACAATTACAGTAAATTTATTGTAGACACATATGCATATAGGCAATTGTCAAGGGGAAATGTAAACAAAGTAGCCAAATGCAAGGAGGAATACTCTGTAGTATGTCTAGAAATGTCTGAATATTCTTCTATTTCATGGTTTTTTCAGCCCCACTGCTATCCCCCTCTATACCTGTGTGTGTGTTATATGTGTAAAATAGGTTTAAGTAAGATAGCACTTCGTAAATCTGGTGTAAAGTTGACCCTGATGCAAATAACAACAACAATCAAAGCAAATTATTTGTCACCCGTCTCTCCTCACAACTTAAGGAGGTTTACAACACATCGAAACAAAGTACATACAATAAAATACATAAAATAAACACATGGTACAAAGATTAAAATATGACCCTTTGTATTATTGAAGAGGACAGTTGTGAACAGATCCACCTCTTGTTTTTTCTGAACTTTGCCCCAAAATTTTCACTGATGGCTTTTCCTTCTGCTTCTCCTTTTTAGGCCCTATGAGAAAAAGGGAAAGCTAAGGATGCTGGAGCAGAACAATG
This sequence comes from Anolis carolinensis, assembly GCF_035594765.1. NCBI lineage: Eukaryota > Metazoa > Chordata > Lepidosauria > Squamata > Anolidae > Anolis > Anolis carolinensis. The sequence goes on from NW_026943819.1 coordinate 7,446,548, forward strand.
GATTTCTCCTTCTCTTTCATGCAAGGGATCATGGGAAACACAATTCAGCAACCACCTCAACTCATTGACTCGGCTAACAACCGCCAGGAGGATGCTTTTGATGCCAGCAGCGACATCACGGAAGATGGCAGGCAGACACCCTATGAAGCAGCGCTCTCCTTGCAGCAAGGCTTTCAGTATCCCACGCCAACCACGGAGGACCTCCCACCCCTCATTAACGGATTCCCACCAATCAGCATGTACGAACCCCAAGCCAAATATCAGTCCTACAGTCAGTATCCCAATGGCTCGGCTAACGGCTTTGGCTCAGTTAGAAACTTTAGTCCACCTGAGTATTATCAAATGGAGAACTCTAACTTAAGACCGCATGAGATCCTGGAAAAGCAGTCTCCTCCCCAGCCTCCACCTCCTTCGGTATCCCAAACGGTGATCCCAAAGAAGACTGGTTCCCCAGAAATCAAATTAAAAATAACCAAAACTATTCAGAACGGCAGGGAATTGTTTGAGTCCTCTCTGTGCGGGGACCTTTTAAATGAAGTACAAGCGAGTGAGTATGCGAAGCCGAAACATGAAGGGAGGAAAGAGAAAAGGAAAAAAAGTAACAAACACGATGCCTCCCACTCAGAAGAGCGCAAATCACATAAAATTCCAAAACTAGAGCCAGAGGAACAAAATGTAAGTGTAATAAGAACATTGGCTTTTTTCCACTTTGTTTTTATTGTAGTTTACGTGTTGAAAGATAATCGGAGTAATAAGATGCTACAATCAGGATCTCACAATTTTGAATCTGCGTCTTTGAAATGAATTATCTTGGTGGATTACTGTCTCTACAAAGAAAAACAACCCAAGATTTGCTTTCACAACAAAGTATGCAAATTATCAGAGAGATTTGTCAGAAAGCTTGAAATCCTGCCACAGTTAAATTATACTGTAGGTGTGATTAATGTTCTCTGTAATTTTTATTACCGCTGGGTAAAGTGACAGCTATTAAAACTACATCATATTTTCTCTCAAAGAGAAAGTTTGATATTTTTAGAGACAGAGACTGAAAATCACATCAGATGTTTGACTAACAACTATTCCTGGCTTCTCTTTTAATTAACTTATATTTCAACTAGGTTTGTGTGTCAGAAGAAATCAGAGCGCTGTGGGCACAAGCAGTATACCAGCCATAATCTGGGATTACTTCTTTGTCTTGACAGGACTCAGATAAACTAAAATGCTAAGTTTGAATGTCACCAAGTAGGTGGAAGGTCTGTAGTTTGTTCAGTTGCTCCTGCTTGGAGTGGGAACAGTGAGTGGGTCATGTGTATGAACACACCGCCTCAGTTACAATGAATGAAGATTATCAGGACTTTGGGTTTGCTATGATCTCCGAATGGACCTCAAAAAACTAACTCTGTCTAAAGGAGGTCTCTTCTAATAGTGAGGAAAGTTTTCTGTACATATAATAAGCAAAACAGACTTTGTGTCAGAAGCGACTTGAGAACATACTGCGTCGTTTCTGGTGTGAGAGGAATGACTGTCTACAGAGACGTTGCCCAGAGGCCGCTTGGATGTGTTAGTGGGAGACTTCTCTCATGTCTCTGCAAGCTAGAGCTAACAGATGGGAGTTCACCCCATCTCATGGATTTGACCTGGCAACCTTCAGATCAGACCTAACCTTCAGGTCAGCCATTCAACCGGCACTAAGGTTTAACCCACAGCACCATCGCGGCTCATGCAATATGATGCTAATAGCAGTGATGAAGGAAAAAAGTTAAATTGTTACCCTGCAAAATCATTTAATTTTATTTCTTTTCTCCTTACTATTTGTCATACAAATAGTGATATGATCAAACAGATCTACCTTTAAATATTAAGTTTATTTGACTTCAAAACATTTCTGCAAATGTTGATGTTCCCATGTTTGACTCCTTTTTGTTTTTACTTGTTTTATAGAGACCAAATGAAAGAATTAGCAACCAATCTGAAAGACCAAGGGAAGAACCAATAGTGTTGGATGAAACTCCGGTTAGTACATGTCAGTGCTGTGGATTTCCGACTCTAGATACTTTATGAGATTGAAACGAATGTGTCTCAAAATGTGAGGATTGATTGCCAGAAATCTCACCAGTTTGTTAGGTCAAGGTTTGAAGAGGTCCTGGTGCAGACCTGATGCAGTCTTTTCTCAGAGGGGTGGAAGGAAACTGAGAGAGTTTTATATGAGTGGAATGGGTGAGAAATATACGTGTGTGCTGAAACAATCAGAGTAATTTTTTAAAAAAAGTGGCCACCTTATTGATCAAATGAATTTATTCAGTCCACATATAAGACTTCATATATTTGCATATTACTAAAGTTGTAGTTTTGAAGACAAAAGTAGACTTTGTTTTTAGGTGATCTATATAAATGTCACAATAAGCACCATCTTAGAAGAGTCTGTCTTACAGAAGATGAAATCCTTCTTTGAAATTCTGTCTGCCACCTGCAATTTCTTCAACTGTTGCCCAATTAAGTGGTTTAGTTTTTTTTAAGTAGTTTTAGTTTTTTAAAGTAGTTTAAGTAGTTTTAGTTTTTTAAGTAGTTTTAGTTTTTTTTAACGAAGGCTTTTAATTGATGTTCCTAATTGATTGGTGAAAAATTGTAGCCAAACTTAAAAGGAAATATGTAGATAACTATCAAAGCAATTTTTATTTATTTAGTCTTTTCTTCCCAAAATATAGTGAAACTGCAATCATATTGCTTGGTTGTTGTTGGTTTTTTTTTTTTTTTTTGTGGGAGCAAGTATGGCTCTCCAAGAATCCCCTATGGACTAATGTGGTCTTGCAGGTATCCACAGTTGGTTTTCCATGGTTTATCCCCCTCTCCCATAGTCTCATACATTTTATCTGTGCAGAAGGTCCAGTAGGTAATTTCCCTTGTACCTCTTTATTATTTTTGAGTAGGTACAGGAAGCCTCCCCTTCTCCCCCAACACCAGTCGTGAGCGATGTCACGTTTGAGGTGGGAGATCTTGTCTGGTCCAAAGTGGGGACATATCCATGGTGGCCCTGTATGGTTTCAAGAGACCCACAACTCGAGGTTCATACCAAAATCAACACAAGAGGTAAGACAGTATGAATTCCAAGTAAGTGTGTCAAAAACTTAAACTGTTTGACAATTTTGTTAGCATTAGACTTAAACTCAAACTTCAAAATGTATATTGAGGTATCAGTAATATTTATTTATTTTTAATTATTTGTAAACCCAGAGAGGAGCCCAACAATACCCAGATCGTGGGATCGATCCCTAGAGTCTTTCCACTAGGGCCAGTCTTATTTTTTGCCTCTTGAAGGCCAAACAAATATTATGTCCTTGAGGCCACTCTAATCTTCAGTTGCTAGTTTGTAAGCCAGAAATCATTTGTAATGTCCAGATCAATCCCCTGACCATGCAGGAAAAGCACAATCAAAGCACCCCTGATGGATGGTCATTCAGTTTTACCTGATCTCTTTCTTCAGGGAGTTACCTTATAGTATCAGTGGCCCTTCAGAGCAAAAGAAGACATTGAGCCAGTGTCATCATCATGCGCTTGGATTTATTGCAGTCTGGATTCATTCCACCCTTAGATGCATGCATGTTAAATGTATACCTCAATGCTTTATCGACTGTACAGTAGTCTCACATATCCAACATAAACGAGCTAGCAGAACATTGGATCAGCGAAAATGTTGGATAATAAGGAGGGATTAAGAAAAAAGCCTATTAAACATAAAATTACCTTATGATTTTACAAATTAAGCACCAAAAACATCATGTTTTACAACAAATGGACAGAAAAAGCAGTTCAATACACAGTAATGTTATGTAGTAATTACTGTATTTACGAATTTAGCACCAAAACATTGCAACATTTACCACAAAAACATTGACTACTAAAAGGCAGACTGCATTGGATAATACAGAACATTGGCTAAGTGAAGCTTGGATAAGTGAGACCCTACTGTATTACCAAAATGGGCTAGATTCATGATAACCTATGAGACCTTGTTGTTGGGATTGTTCAGTAACTCCTCCAGTTAAAGGATAAATGAAACAATTAAAATTCATTGTCTTGAAAGAGCGTTTGTCCCAAAATACAAAGGAGTTTTTGAGGAAAGACATTCTAAGCAGAATTTTTTATATCAATTTCAGGTGCGCGAGAATATCATGTTCAGTTCTTCAGCAACCAGCCTGAAAGGGCCTGGGTACATGAAAAGAGGGTACGGGAGTACAAAGGACGCAAACAGTATGATCAGTTAGTGGCAGAGGCTACTAAGCAAGCCAACCATTCTGAAAAACAAAAGGTGAGTGTGGTCTGAAATGGAGATGGTTGTTGCATGCCTTCAACATGTTCCCAACTTCCAGAGACCCTAAGGGAAATATATCATAATGTACCTGGGTGTCTGAATGTACACAAGAGCTGTTTGTCTACTTTTAGCCTCCCCAAACTACTTTTAAAACTAGTTTTTTAAAAAGTCATGCCCTGCTTAACCATAAGCAGTGTACTTCATTTCAGTTTTCTCAAGTGTCTTCTGTTCCTGAGTTTTTCAGCCCAAATGTTATTTGAAAATACAGTGTGGTCGTTTGCATCATTCATATTGTCCACTAACATGGGGAGCTGAGAATGGGGATTTGGGGTCTGAATTCTTTATGCCAACTGATCAGAGACAGTGGCAGAATGTTATAGATATCAACATGGAATACATTCTGAATTCTGCTGACTTTGTCTTTTAATGTTTCTGTGTTCCCCAAAGCTCTGAGAGATTCAGCATAGATATTATGGTGATATTTTCAAAACAGAAAAATGCTTTAAAATGATGGCTGTATATAATGATGACGATGATGATAATTTGTCACTAACTGGGTACTCTTTGTTGGTGGGAAAAACACAAGCAATAAGCCTATCTTCTTTCTCCCTAAGATCCGGAAACCAAGGCCGCAGAGAGAGCGGGCGCAGTGGGATATTGGCATTGCCCATGCTGAGAAAGCTTTGAAAATGAGCCGGGAGGAGAGGATAGAACAGTACACCTTCATCTATGTAGATAAAGAGCCCGAGGAAGCTTTGACAAAAACCAGGAGGACTGTTGTGCCAAAGATGGAGGCTAGAAAGAATCGGCGCTCTAAACCATCGCCTAGTCCCCAGCCAGAACCAGCCAGCGAGGCTTCGCCAGCATCCTCTCCATCCAATACTGAGGTGCGGAGGCATAGTCAGAGACGGCAATCCAGTGTGGAAGAAGAGCCGCCTCCGGTGAAAATAGCATGGAAGACTGCTGCAGCCAGGAAATCCTTACCGGCATCAATTACCATGCACCAGGGCACCTTGGACCTTCAGAAATGTAATATGTCTCCAGTTGTTAAAATTGAACAAGTTTTTGCTCTTCAGAATGCTGCTGGGAATGGAAAGTTCATTGATCAGTTTGTTTACTCGACCAAGGTAAAGACGTGTGTATTTCTCTACAGGGCATAAATGTGCAGTGAATGAAAAAGCTTTAAATTTAGTCCTAATATGCCTGCTCTTGCTCCAAGAGCACTGCTTTTGGGAGCAGAAGGTCCCCGGTTCAGTCTCTGGCATCTTCTTGTTGGATAATAAAAGCTCCTGCTTAAATGCATCTTTAAAGGGATGCTGCCTGTTCTGTTGCAGGGCCACAGCTGTTGTAGTGGTGCTGTATGGGACTTGCGGGAGTCAAAATCTAACAAAATTTAGAGGCCAACAAGTTCCCTTTTCCCTAATATAGACAAAACTAAGAGAGATGGTTTGATTCAATATAAAGACTGTTTCCTGTGTTCAGAGAAGTCAGAGAATTTGCTGCTTTGCATTCTATGACCGCTCCATGTAGGGGGGGAAATATTGTTCATGAAACTCCAGAGAGTTGACAGTGGCCAGTTGATTAAGTGTAAGGCAGTATGGCAGCTCTAAAGCAAGCTTCACTGAGCTGTGATTTGACTTATTCCCAGATAAATCTGCATAAGATTAGAGCCTTAGTCCTCCATTCTTGCTTGTGTTTTCAAATGGAATCTTTGCAAGCTGCAACGACTAACTGGTTTTTTTTTGTTTGTTTGTTTTAATTTGTAACAGGGTTTAGGAAGCAAACCAGAAATAATAATCAAGGGGCATGACAAACTTACTTCTGTCTCAAGCCAGAGAAATGAGAGAGCCTCTTCGCAGAGGTCGCCTTCTCCGGAGACATCTTCTGGGTTGGCAAGTAGGTAAAGTTTAAGACTCCTGGGTTCAGTTTCAAATAAAAAGCACAAAATGGTGCTTGTGTGTATTTTGAAATTGTTCCATCCCCAAGCATAGGTGGTAAAATCAGAATCATATGATATGGCAGAATGGAGATTTGGAGTACATTTGCCCTTCTTCAGTCTAATACTTGAAACAAATGGTAGCAGATGTTCTGACATTTAGCTAAACCTTCAGAATTAGTCTGGTTTCTTGCATACGGTCAGAGTAGAAATCTTACGTTGTCCCCTCCATTAAGGTTTGTTGGGGGTTGAAGTTTGGACATCATATATATGAAAGTTTGTTGTCCTGGCCTGTGTTTTTTCCTATGAGAAGAAATAAGCATGTGTCTTGCTCAATCCCTTTGTTGATCCATCCAGAGGAGGAAAGAGCCAGTTCTCCGGTAACAGATGGACTGATGCAAACATGAGCTGACCTTTTAGGAATGGAAGAGCTCCCTCAAACATCCTCCCACTCTGATCGAAATGTGATCATATGTTTAATGTCACAGCTTAAACATTCATCAGTGAGACACATCTGATTTTAATCTGGTGATTTAAATGAACAAAGATCAGAGGTTGAATAGGTGTTGATCATTTAATGCAAACATTGCCTAGAGCTCGCTCTGAAATGAATGGCAGCAGTTCAGCATCCAATGGTTTTATCTTGAGTTATACACTTTAGTGGTGCACCTATTAAATGGTCTGTTCCCTGTGTGACACAGTAGCACTTGGAAGTGCTTAATATTGGGAAAAGGAACCCTTTCATATCTACATATCGACAATTTTGACAGAATTTGAGTAGTGGTTGAATGTCATTTCTAAAATGCCTTGTTTTCCTGAATTCAGGATTCAGTTAAGCAGTTGTGTGCAGACTAGGGGTCATTTTTCACCGCCCTCCCCCCTTGATATCCCAAAATAATCCTTTACTCTAAAAAAATAGCAACAAGAAATGTTATGTCACTTCCCGTCACTACTTTGGAGAGAAAGTGGCAATGGGGTGAAGTTTTTGAATATGGTTGCCCATATTGTTCTTCTGCATTTGCATGCATTTGAGAGGATTTTAGTGCAACCAAAACATGCCTATAATATTAAAAAAATTAAAGATTCAGTGAGCTTTTAGGAATTCATGCAGGGAATTCCAGGGACCACAAAAGTGACAAAAAGGGTTGCACGTAGTCTTTGGGTACACCACAGTGGTGTTGATCTCTACCTTGTCCACCTTAGAAAGCATTTTCTTTTAGAGGTGAGAGTCTTCCTTCCTTCCTAGAGTCAGCCTTTCTACTCAGCATATGGCAGGGATTGCTGCTTTATGAAAAAATAGAAGAAGAAAAAAGAGTTCTCACGTACACAATTTTCCAGCTAGAAATGGAGTTCACCTTGGATCATTACTTTAATTGTGAAGGCACAGAGTGCAGAACATGAATATGTTCAGGATCCCATTACTGTGTATGTTTTGGTTGGCGGAAGGTGCGTGATTTTCAGATACTTTTTACCATCCAGTCAAAATTAAACTGTGACAGTAAGCCACTGTAGTCTTCCTATGTCATGTATTCATGTTAAAGTAAAATTATTCTCCACTTGCTTTTGTTCACTTCCGAATCTTTAAATAGCAATGATGATGCTAGGCTTTTTGGCTCCTTCTGGGTGAATTGAATGTTTGAATGACTAAAGAGATGCAGAAATAGGAAACAAGATTCAAATCCTATTTGTGTTCTTGGTGTACTTGATAGTCTGCAAAATTTAAACAAGTTCATAGTTAATCTGAAGAACAATCCCCTCAATTACTAATAGTTTGAATAGTTTAATAGTTTCCCCCTTATCTTCATATTAAAACTGGTCTTTTCCCGAACTCAGGACTCTCCCTGAAGCACTGAGATGTATTGCCTGCATCCAGACCGCCAGTTGGCACATTAAAGTCTGTGCACTCAAAAGAAGAATGTAGAGAAATCAGGACTTTGCTTTTGACTGCCATCCCTCATTGAGGAAAGAGAGAGAAACAGAGACTGACTCCTGTAATGGAAACCATTCTCTTCCCTCAGGTTCTGTAGAAAAGAAGCAACAGCGAAGATCAATACGAACTCGCTCAGAGTCTGAGAAATCCACTGAAGTTGTGCCAAAGAAGAAGATCAAAAAGGAGCAGGTTGGCTTCCTCCATGTAGAGAGTTAAAATATACTGTATTCATACTTGTTGTGGCTTTTATATGGATGCCTTTTGTTTTCATTTCTCCCCCGCAACCCACCGTCTCCCCTTTTTTCTCATTGGGTTTGCTTTTGGACTATCTACCTGAGAGTTGCCCCCCTCAGTAAAACCTTCTTGTTAACTGGTATCACTTGCAGCATCAGCCATGCTTTGAATGAATGGGAACACAGTGACACCCAAGATCCACGTCATGAAGCTGATGCCTTTTTTATTTTTGCTATTTCTGTTCTGAGCACAGTGGTTTTATGTTTCAGTGTTTTTTTTTTCCTCTGGAATTGCTATCAGCTTCCTTCTCGTCTTATCCTCAGTTTAGCTGCTGGTCTGTATCGAGGTTTTTGGTTTTGTTTGTCTCTTTCGGAACAGTTAGATGGAATGGTTTGATAACTCTTGAAAAGTGGCTCTTAGACTTGATCATTCTTTAACGGCACAAACATTAAGCAAGAGAAGTTGAAGCAATCTATATAGGGCACTCTTTTAAAAAAATATATGGATCTAGGAAAACACTGCTTTTTAAAATAGCCAGTTGCAAGTGAAGAAGATGCAAGCTGCCATGTATAAAGACTGGATTCTACATGTTCCAAGAAGAGTATTATAGTTTTTGTTTCCTATTTCTACAATCATTTAATTTGCTCTTAATTTTACATTTAAAGGGAATTTGGTTTGAGGCACAACACTTTTACAATAATTCCCCAATAGCTTTGTCAAAAACTAGATCCCGTTGGACAAGTTACGTTCTTTCAAATTAAGGCATCATTTGACACCTTTAAAAAGTATGTGGCACATAGTTTCTTGGTGGAAAGTACACCTTCACTCTTCCGCTTCACTGTTGGCCTGTTAAAGGAACTTTCAGTTTTTGCTTTTCTGGCAAAATACTTCTTCACCTGGATTCCAAAATGACGGAGTTGAACAAATTAGTCCTCAGCATGACTCTTTTTTCCCTCAGATTTTTTTAAAATCCTGATTTTTTTATCTCATTAAATTTTGAGCATTTGGAAACCGCATGCACACACACAAGTGCACATACACATATTTTTAAAATCTCTTTGCATTGTTGGAATATTCCCTTTTAAAGCTAAAGTTGTAGTAATTTATATGTTTTCAATTATCCGTAGTACAAGAGCCACTTGTCCTCTTTTCTCAAATAGTCTTGCTTGCTTTATACTATGTAGCTAATTAAAACAACATAGTATATTGTGCTGATGTTCTTCAGGAACAGCATATGGCAGGAGGCTTAATGGTCAGAGAAGCTCTGTAATGCATAAGCTTGGATATGTTCTATGTTCAGAAAGGCGTTCTGATATTTGAGAACTCTGCGCCATATTTGTTCCCAGAGGTGAGCTTTGTTTCAGTGAATTTCCAAATTAATTTTGCATCCTTTTGGGTTTTAAAAATTTATAACTGGAATTTTAACTACAAACTGAGAGTTAAAAAAATGTTAATTCTGTTGCAGTGAGTGGTAGCGCAATATAAGTGATTGTCTAGATTTTATATTTGTATTATCAATTGTATCCTCGACAAATCCTTCTATTGTATGTTTTTATCCATTGTACAATGAAATAAAATTATTTTTAAAACATTATAGAATAATCCTTCATAACTATTTACGAGACGTGTTTCTTACATGAATATGTAACCGCACTATTTTTTTTCAAATTACGATTTTTAGCTTAAAAGCAAGACATTAGCCACAAATAATAAAAAAGCTGCTTGCAACTACTAAATTCACAACTTTGGGTGTACCCTGGCAGAAAATCGCCTTCCTATATAGGATCCGAGACACTGACCACAAGTACCACGAAGTGCTTTCTCAAGGCCACCATCTTGTCAACCCAAGCACTGTGTCCGACATTGTGTTTCCAGCTGTATAGAGGCCTGCAATGCATTTTCTCTCTCATCCACCCCTCTTCTACCTTTGCAGCACTCTATACAGAGGAATAGCCAATGGCCTCCGAAGCTCAAGCGAGGCAGTAAGTTAAGTGTCACGTGGAACTTGAGCGCCCTGCTTCTCTCTCCTTTCTTTAATGATTGTGAGGCTTTTCTGTAGCCCAAGGCATAGCTCCTAGTTGCTAAACCTTTTGCCTGCTCCTCGGACCAAAGGTGAAGCCACCCTCTGTCACTTAAGGCACAAAATAGGTGTTCAAACAAAGCACAGACCTGCCTTGTCGCCTGATTCAGGAGAAGGTAGCCTCAGTGAAATCCTTTAGAGATAGAGCTGAATTTTCTAGCTGGGGGTGTGGGGGAGGGATGGTGGGATGGATCGACTACAAGAATCCCTTAATGCTATTTGCTTGCATTGAAATTCATTTCCTTTTTTAAAAACTAGGGAACAAAATATTCCATTATTAACAACTTGTTTTCCTGTCCAAATAGGTAGAAACAGCCCCACAGACAGCACTGAAGACGGGATTACAGAAAGGTGAGCTTTGCTGCTTGTAAACCAACACTCCTGGTGACTAGCCAATTAATTCTTACTCATCCCTGCTTTTCCATGTTACACAAACAAATATGAAATGATCACTTGTCTTTCTCGATTCTTTAACTCCTAATCTGAAAACTCACGGCCTTCTATACCTTTCAGTAAACATACATAGATGCAGTGTAGGAAACAGCTTGAAGGCACACAACAATAAAATCAAATAAAGGAGATAAGTAACAAAGCTGCCGTGTGGCCCACTCCACACTCCCTTGGAGATCTTTTTAGGCACATCAACTTAACATCATGTTTTAGTGTCCTGAGCACATAAAAATGGCATCCACCACTTGACTACCCTTAGATACTGTTAAAGAAGTGGGCTATAGTCCCTAATACGGAATGAGGCAGTTGTTAGCAATCTGATGCTATGCACAACCTACACCAGAAATTTGGGGAAGCTGTGTCTCAACCACTGGTCTTCTGGGCCATGTTTTGAACTGGTTTGGACAGTTCCGCCTCAGGCAATTTTTGACAGCACATAGAGCTTGAAGTTGTAGTTTTAGAAGCCATAGTCAATTTTAGGCCCATGAGAGAGGTCTTTTCTCTGTCTTTTACAACAGGGACTAAACAGGAAGTGTCAAGAAGACATTTGGGACCATGTTGTTGTTGTTGTTGTTGTTGTTGTTACAAATTTCATACTTTGATTGGCCCCTCAAGGTCTCATGGGGAGCTAGTACAGTTGCAGAACTTTTCTATAGGCCTACTTAAAGTAGTTTTATAGATTTTTGCTATTCTGCCTAGCTTCCGATCTACATTAATTGCAATGTCATGGGATAGGCAGGGAGAAGGCTGTCATTCTCATGCATATGTATCTGCATTCATACAAGCCTTACTTTCATCAATTGAAATGATGTTGTTCTTGGTCTCACGCAATGTACACATAAGTACTCTGTAAAAACTATAATGTTTGTCCAGTGCCCATTGCTTCTTGCCTCTGAGAGAGAAAAGATCATTGCAATAAATATAAAAACTCTTAGAGTTTTTATATATGTTGTGAAAACTGTTTATGCTGGTGTGCTTTATAATTTCAACATAATCGGTGCATGTATTGAAAGCAGGCTTGGAATACTTTTATTTTGGAAAATTTGGTGTTGAGAGTAAAATAAGTCATTGTGTCACTTATTCAGTGCATAGACAATATTTCTGCAGTGCCCAAAGACTGCCATTTTCAATATTTTTGTAAATGACTAGATTACGTGAAATTTTAAAAGCTTTTAATGATAGTGTGGACTTTTGTCATTGACCCTGTAACACCATTAATCTCCTTCAATGATGAATGACATATGAGAGATCATGGTGATTGATTCCAGTATGTTGTGTTAAGGTGCCAGTGAGATTTCAGATTCTTGTAAGCCTTTAAAGAAAAGGAGCCGTGCCTCAACAGATGTGGAACTGACTAGTTCGGCATACAGAGATACATCTGATTCTGATTCAAGAGGGCTGAATGACCTACAGGTAAAATGCCTCCTATTTTCCCATATGCTACAGCTTTGAAGTGTGCAAACAACAGTTCCCTTGAAATTTTTCCTGCTTGACAGGAAAATCTTGCAGAATTCTTTTTTTGGAAAGTGATGATTGGAAGGAGAGCCTAAATTAAAAGCAAAATTAATTACTGTGATGGGCAGGATTGTATGCAGACTGTGATTTTTAAAGAACGTGGGCAACTCTACATTTTTTAAATAAGCATCTTTCTAGCCCTTGTGGTTATGGAAAATATTACTGAAAAAATGTCTGATAAAGGCAAGATAAAACTCTTGGTATCAGAGGCACATTTGCCTAACACACACCTTACAGCAGGGGTCCTCAAACTGCGGCCCTCCAGCTGTTTGGGCCTCCAACTCCTAGAATTCTGGACCATTGATAAATCTGGCTTGAGCTTCTGGGAGTTGGAGGCCCAAACAGCTGGAAGGCCACAGGTTGATGATGCCTGCTTTACTGAATTGGGCTTCTCCTACTCCTAGTACTGACTATGAGCCCTTCCTCTTTGCACATCATATTGATTTTGTTTGTAATTAGAGCATGCATTCTCAAATTGGTTAATTTGAGAATGCATGCTCTAATCACAAACAAAATGAAAACCAGAATATCAGTATTTGGATTTTCTCCTTTGATCTGCAGCGTTTATATTGATCCTTACTCGTAGGTGCACTTTCAAAAATTGCTGTGATTTCCCATTTAGGGTAGCTTTGGAAAGCAGTCGGACAGTCCGTCAGCTGCGGCAGATGCAGATGCTTCTGATGTACAGTCTGTGGACTCAAGTTTATCAAGAAGAGGTTCTGGGACAAGTAAGAAAGACAGCATTTGTCAGGTAAATGGGAGATGTAAATCAGTCAAATAAGTCAAGGATGCAACTCCATCAGTGTAACTGAAAAGTTTATGGTAAACATGTATGAAAGTGAGCTGTATTATTGATTTGTCTTGACCTGACCTTAAATCATTGTCTGTCATCAGTAGTGAACTGGATGGGGACAAACAAATCGAACTTAATCATTTTAATTGTTTTAAAACTTTTTATTGATGTGTTGCATCTTTTTAATTCTGTAAATAGTTTAATTATATTGTAATGTTTACTTTTTATGTTTTTCATTGTATACTTCTACATTGTAAACTGTTTCAATCCCAATATTGGAGGATAACAATAGGAACAATAATACTTGTTGTGGTTCTTCAGATTTTGTGTTCTCTGGTTGGTTACATTTAAAACATCTGCCACGTGGTTTGTTCTCTTAAAATAGTTTCTTTCCTTTAAGATTTGCGAAAGTTCTGGCGAATCCCTCCTATCTTGTGAAGGCGAGTGCTACCGAGTCTTCCATACCGAATGCTTAGGCCTGAGCTCACAGCCTGAGGGGAAGTTCATCTGTATAGAGTGCAAAAACGGTAAATGAGCCAGTGATACCCTTCACTCAGTTGAGTGAAAGGCTGGAGGCTTTTGCTTGAAGCTTGTTCAATGCAGCTTTCATGTCCTTAACATAGTCACCAACAAATGCATTGGTTTTCCTCTCAGTCTTTTCAAAATGCACTAAAGCAGTGGTTCTCAACCTGTGGGTCTGCGGGTGTTTTGGCCTACAACTCCCAGAAATCCCAGCCAGATTACCCGCCGTTATGATTTCTGGGAGTTGAAGGCTAAAACACCCGCAGACCCACAGGTTGAGAACCACTGCACTAAAGTGTTCTGTTATCCAGTTTACCTCTTGTTCACTGTTAAGATTGTGAAGGTAAATTCCAGTCTAGCATTCCCTTTGCTGACTTACACCTTTCTGAGTCCCATCCTTTCCTTTGCAATGAGTAAGTCAGGAAGATGACATTGATGGACTTTGTTGTGTGCCTTCACAGGGGCCAGAAAAAGCTGAAATACACACAGTTGTTGCATCCCTTTTTTGTCACCTCTGTCTGAGGAATTTGAACTGTGACCTAATACACTATTCTTTTGATATTCACTTTCTCTTTGATGTTCAAAACAACCCCTTTCTTCTTTTTCTAAAGGGCAGCACACATGCTTTTCCTGCAAGCTCCCTGGTAAAGACGTGAAGCGTTGCTCTGTCAATGCCTGTGGCAAATTCTACCATGAAGCCTGTGTGCGCAAGTTCGCCACCACTGTCTTTGAGTCCCGGGGATTCCGTTGCCCACAGCACTGCTGTACTTCCTGCTCTGTAGACAAGGATATTCATAAAGCAAGCAAAGGTAAGAGAGGTCTTTCTTCCCTTTAGGGAAGTTATATAACTCTACAGAAACTCGGGCATTAAAATGAAAGCCTTGAGGTACGAAGACTCTCCATTTTCCACACTGGAATTACTGCTAGGATAGGGAAAGACAAAGGGATTCAAGTGAGGGGAATAGGATGGGCTTTTATCCTCTAAGGTTTGAATGATTTTTATCATCTAAGGTAGTGGTTCCTAATCTTTGATCATTCTAATATGTAGGACTTCAACTCCCAGAAGCCTCAACTGGCTCAGCTGACAACCAGGCATTTTGGGAACTGGGACCAAAGATTGAGAATCACTGATCTAAGATTTGAAGATACAAGGCTTGTGGGTAGGATGTCCCCAACCTCAGTGCTTTTGGGTGGCATAATGGATAATCGGAAGAGATTGTCGTGTGATACCAAACGGGGGGGAACTAAAGAGCACCGACCAGTTTGTAAAAAAATTATAGTTGGCCCTCTATGTCCACGGATTCTCTGTCCATGGATTCATTGGCCCTTCCAAGGCAGCCATAAGGTTGATGTGGCCCTTGATGAAAACGAGTTTGACACCCTTGATCTAAGGGCACCATTTAATGCTAAGATAAACCCATGCTTGAGGTTTATCTATTTATCTGTATTGTCTTGGAAAATGTGTTTTATTTGTCCTAGCACAGTATAGGGACAATAGGTTTCTAACAGATTGAAATAGTGCATTTGTATTTGGGTGGAGGAATCTTTTGCCAGGATGTGAAAGTGAATCAACATTTATTCTGATGGAACATTGTTTCTTGTGATATAGGTGCAATTTAAACCAATCTGAAGGATGGTGGTGGATAAGGGGGTGGGAGAAAACATGCAGCTCTTTTGTGTAAAAATGGATCTACTCTGGATGAGTAAGGGTGGTCAACAGCCTCTGATACTGCCAATTGCTAGACAGAAAACTAAAATCATAGTGATTGTCTGATATTCATACACAGAGATATGCTTAAATTAGTCTGAAGGTCTCCCTAAATAAATCTGTGAGACTCTTAGTCAGAGACATACATGTAGAGAACCGGCTGCTGCTATGAATTTCACTCCAAGAGCTAGAATGCCATTTAATGTTCTAACATAATTGGTTGTCTTTAATGTGTTTTGCACCTATTGAAGCTATCAATGAGTAAAACAAAAGTTTTCCCTTTGATTTCAGTTATTTTATATAGTTTACATGCTCTTTAGCACAATAGAAATTAAGGCGGTGAAGGGAGAGAGAAGATGCGTGTAGCATTAAGCAGAGTTATCTTGGCATGTTTTCTTATGTTTGATACAAACATAGAAGCAGAGCTTTCATTTAAAGTAGTGTATGTAGCAGCAATGGGTCCTGAAACATTTGCAAGGAATTCCTAGACATCATTGTAGATTGATATCTGGGTTGGGTTGTAGATTTTGAGAAGGCTAGGGGTTGTATGATCTTCACGTACATTTTGGACTTTGGTCCCAGCAGTCCCTGCCACCATGGCCACCTTGTAAGGGAGTTGGTTTTTCAGTTATAAGTTATAATCATAAACATTGAGTTGCTGTGAGTTTTTCAAAAGGCAATTTTGAAATTCAGCAGGCAAAATCTCCAAGTCTGTCTTCAGAAATAAGAGCAGAAGAGTCTCTCAAGCTTCCAAAGCAGCAACTTTCTGGACATACTGTGTTTTGAAGCTTTCCTTTGGAATAACTCCATCGTAGATGTGCCTTTGAGTTTTGTCCAGAGCATTGTGGGAGGTGTTGCAACATTAGGGAAGGGAAGCAAGAAACGTTCCTTTTTGAAAACGTGTTGCATGTAGGATTGGATATATCAACTTAACATCAAATGCTGTTCTAAACGGACTGTCATCTGGTACATTTTATATTAAACAGGTCGCATGGTGAGATGTTTGAGGTGCCCCATTGCCTATCACTCGGGAGATGGCTGTATTGCTGCGGGAAGTTTGTTTGTGTCATCCCACATTCTCATCTGTAGTAACCATTCCAAAAGGAGCAATCACTCTTCATCAGCTGTAAATGTAGGCTTTTGTTTCGTTTGTGCAAGAGGTGAGCCCTTTTTTGTTTTCCTCTGTTTATATCTTTGATGTCGAGTCGCTGATTTTATTAAGAACTGAACTGTACACGCATAAAACCCATATACTTTGAGCCCTGGGAAATTATTTTGTTCTCAGCCTTCCTCCAGGGCTATTAGAAATAGATTTAGTTCTGAACTTTCCCATAGCCTTGTAGCTGTCCATGCCTATTCTTGTGATGCCAAGTGCCCCAGGACAGCTGTTGGGATTTTGAGCATGTTATGGTATTGATTTCCTCAGACATTCCCTGGAAGCGTGAATACATTGACCTCATAGAAATGCAACCAGTGGGTCATCTTGAAGCTGGATGGGTTGAATTTTTTTGTAGTTCATGAAATAGCCCCCTTTTTGTGTATTACAAGCTAATTACTTTTATATGAAATAGTTTTCAATATGACTAACATGACTTGGAAAAATTACCCCTTCTTAAACTGGACATACTTAAGGAAGGGAATGTGTTCTCTAGTTCATTTTTACCAGTATTTCAGTAACCTCTCACCTTCCATTTTTTCCGTTTTAAAGGGAAAAAAAGATATTTAATTTGCCTTTGACTATATGAACTTAGTTATAGGATATCTGAGTAGTAAAAGATGATTATATATTGGAGTGGATTCTATTCTAATAGTGTAGTGACAAATTTCATGCAATCGTTTTTGGAAGACTGTGCAAAGGAATGGGAATAACCAGGTGCTGGGGATCCTAGTTTATATTCTATGGGTACAAGCAGTGATTTGGGGAGGCAGTATTAGGTACTGATGTTCCATAGTCATAGTTCATAGTACTTACATTTGTTGTGCCAAAATGGAAAAAACAATATGGACAAGTTTGGAGCTTAAAGAATTTGTTTAGAAGTAAATGAACAGTTTGGTATCATCCTGTTTGGTTCATTAGAGCATCAGCATTAGACATTGGTTAGGTAGAATTATTTTTGCCTGTATAAAGATATGTTATAGATTAGTGATCCCTAAATTTGGGTCTCAAGATGTTGGATTGTGGCTCCCAGAAGCTGAATTTGTACAGTAGTTAGCATTTTAGGGACCATGATTTGAGAACCAGATTTGAAAGAGAGAATGAAAACATTGGTTTCCTCTCCTGCTTGGGTGGTTATTTTATTTATAAGCAAAAAGTGCAGCTCCCACAGATCTTTGACATAAAGTACTTGCCTCTTTGAATAAATTTTATTATTTGTTCAGAATAATGACATTTGAAGGTTCAGTGGGAGGCAGTTAAGTTTTAGAGTGCCGAGCTTGAACCAAGCTGCTTGAAGCAATATGAAAGCAAATGCTTCGAATTTAATGGCGGGTGAAAATTTGGGAGACGAGGGTGGTCTAAATTCCTTTAGTGATTTCAGGGCAGTTTTAAATCTTCAAGAGTGACAACACAGACACTAGCCCATATTTGACTAGTTTGTTTACCAGAAGTTCATGGGGGGACCTTGTTGAAGGCCTTACTGAAATCCAGATATACTATATCCACAGTGTTCCCTGCATCTACCCAGCTCGTAACACTATCGAAAAAAGAGATCAGATTAGTCTGGCATGACGTGTTGGCTATTAGTGATAACTGCATTCCTTTCTAAGTGTTTACAGACCACCTCTTCCTTCCCTTGCACCCTTCCCTTCCTGCCCTGCATCTTAGTCTCGTTTGGGGTTTTTGCTAGTGCAAAAACATAGTAGAGCAATCCGGATCGTGGACCCTCACTCCAGTATAAACCAAGGGGGCCTTTTTTCAGCATTAAAATTTGCTGAAAAACTTAGTTATGTTAGACATTAAAAACCTTTAAATTGTAATAGGAGGAAAAGTTCATGTGATGCCCACTTCTTACTCGCTGCCACAAATACCTTCTTCAGGCCTGTTTGCCATATCCTATAATATTCCAAAGGATCTCCAAAACTTGTACAAGCTGCTTTTGGGAGGATGCGGACTACAGCACTTTGAAGGATCAAGGAAAATTATGGGCTCTTGACTTGTATTGAAGTGTTTTCCACTAATGCAAAGCCACTGTTGACTCCCTCCATCTCATTGCCATTCTGGTCTTGACTGGATAAATTATCCCAAAGTCCTCCCTTATGAGAGGCTGAAGAAGCAGATAGTTGTGCTATTAAATTGCTTTCGGTCTTTATTTTCAAGTCAAACAAGTTGACCTTAGGCTTGGTTGACTCGAGTTGTGTTGATTACGGACAATGCGCTGGTAGTACCCAAGATGACACATTTTTGTAGCTAGTTATTTGTCTCACTCAAATATATGAAGGGAAATAATTTGCTTATCAAAAAGCCGTGCTTGCTTATTAGATGTGCTATTAATTATCTTCTAAAGAGAAATGGAAGAAGTTCAAAGCAAATAAAAGCAGTAGGGAACAAGAGTATGGCTTTCCCCCAATAAATAATTTTCAGGAAAGATTGGCATTATGAAATTGCTTTTACGTAGGGTAGTTGCTTCTTTTGTTCTTTAATATGGATCATTGTTTTGGACCATGAACTGTAGTTCTGAAAAATAGTGAATCTTTACACTATGTTGTCGAAGGCTTTCATGGCCGGAATCACTGGGTTGCTGTGAGTTTTCTGGGCTGTATGTCCATGTTCCAGAAGCATTCTCTCCTAACGTTTCACCCAAATCTATGGCAGGCATCCTCAGAGCTTGCGAGGTTTGTTGGAAAATAGGCAAGTGGGGTTTATATATCTGGAATGTCTAGGGAGGGAGAAAGAACTCTTGTCTGTTTGAGGCAAGTGTGAATGTTGCAATTGATTGCCTTGATTAGCATTGAATAGCCTTGCAACTTCAAAGCTTGGCTGCTTCCTGCCTGGGGGAATCCTTTGTTGGGAGGTGATTAGCTGGCCCTGATTGTTTCTTATCTGGAATTCCCCTGTTTTTGAGTTTTGTTCTTTATTTACTGTCCTGATTTTAGAGGGTTTTTTAAATATTGGTAGCTGCAAGGCTATTCAATGCTAATCAAGGTGATCTGTTTTTGCTCTGTATTCTGGAAAAATCACTTTGTTCCTTTAAAACAGTTGTATTTGAGGACTGGAGACTGGTAAAAATTGAATATGAGGACCTGTGTGCTATTGGAGAAAATTCTCAGCTTGCTGAGAGACTTAGGCAAGAGTTCTGACTTCACTTTGGGGAGGATGTAATTTATAATGCTGGTTTGTTGCATGTATTTGAACATGGTATCTACCTGACACACCATCTCCCCCATCTAAATTCTTCCAGTGATGTGTTAAGAGCAGACATGTTCAAATAAACATGGCACAGCTTCAATCAGTTAGTTTCTTCCAAGGACCAAGGCTCCTTAGCCATTTTATGCACTGTGAAGTCCTCCCCGGGTGATACACGGCCTTTCTGTAGCAAATACTTTTCAAACACCCTGTATAATAGTCAGTTTGCAGTTTTAAATTCCTGATTCCTGTTGGTGGTGTTCCACATGTAGTTAAAATGGGAGCTGATAGGGAATGGGTCACACACAGATACGTTTTCGAAAGTGTAAATATTTAAAATAGAGTACCAGTAAAATCAGGTTTTGGATCCAGCTTTTTTTTCCTTTTTTCCTTTTTCACTCTTCTATAATGAGGCATGGATACCATCTTGCTCAACATAACAACCTCTCCGTAGACATAGAAACTTTTTTCTCTCACCTTTTCTTTCTCTTCATCACATCCCTTTTCTTTTTTATACTTAAACCATAAGTAAAATATGCATAAGTAGGTGTTTGATTTAGTTTTATTTTATTTTTTTCTCCTTATGGAATCATGGGTAGTTTCATTGCAACTCATTTCTTTCTGTTTGTTTCGTATAGGGCTGATAGTGCAGGATCATTCAGACCCCCTGTTCAGTTCATATGCCAATAAGTCCCACTACCTACTGAATGAATCAAATCGTGCTGAGTTGATGAAATTACCTATGATTCCTCCTTCTTCGTCAGCTTCCAAAAAGAAATGTGAGAAAGGTAACCAAAATAGCTTCTTTCTCTTTTTTAATTTTCTTTCACTTTTCCTGCTTTTGCTTTCTTTCTTTTTGTTTGCTTTAAACAATATATTAAGCTCTGTATGCTCATCTAGCACCTCCTTGTTGCGCTTCGTAAGCTTCACTCATTGCTTTTTTTGTGAGTGTATATTCATGTTGGCAAAAAATATTGCAAAAGGGCTTAAAATAATTGCTAGATGCCACTCAAGTCTTTAGTCATAGCTTGTCAGGGCTTATAGAGCTTCCTAGCTTGTGAGGAGCAACTCCCTCTTTATAGAATATGTTGTGTCTCTGTGTTGCATGTAAATATAATACCTATTAACCATGCAAAAAAGTGCAGTATCCATTTCAGACTGGTTAAGGTTCCCAGCTACCATGCTTTGGAGCCAGAATGGGGTGGTCTGTAGGTTCCAGGTAGGTGATCCTGTGATGCTAAGTGAGGACTACCAAGATCGACACCATGGTCTGTGTGATTCATGTTTCTCGGTTGCCTTAGGCTAGTCTAAGCTCTTGTTTTATGTCCTTTAATCCATTTGGAAACAAAGCTCTTTTAGTGTTCATTGCAAAGGTGAGGAAACTAGTTCCCAACTCCCCCAGTATCTGAACACCTTGTAGAGTGATGATTTAAACACCACAGATTCTCTGCCAGCAGAAAATCACACACATACACACCCAAAAAATGTCACAAGAAGAGTTATGAGGCCCCCTAGACACTCTATTCAAATTATCTTTAGTTGAAATGACATGGTGTGGGGATTTCCAAGGGCAGAAACATAGGCTTTGGCACCAACTACAGTTTCTCACCCCATTTTATTGCTGTGTTGGTATTCCTTAGACAATGTGTTGTCAAAGGCTTTCATGGCCGGGATCACAGGGTTGTTGTATGTTTTCCGGACTGTATGGCCATGTTCCAGAAGTATTCTCTCCTGACGTTTCGCCCACATCTATGGCAGGCATCGTCAGAGGATGCCTGCCATAGATGTGGGCGAAACGTCAGGAGAGAATACTTCTGGAACATGGCCATACAGCCCGGAAAACATACAACAACCCTATTCCTTAGACAGGTTTCCTTCCACATTAGTTTTAGAGGATATGGCATAACCACATGCCCGATTCCTTTGTCTGCTTCTTAATGGGAGTAACCCAAACTTTGGATTCTAGAAGTTTTGAATTTCAGTGGCTGGTGCTCAGGGATTCCAAAGTATCTGGTAAAGCTGAAGATTTCAAAGAGCTATGCTAAGGATCTGTGTTTATAGCCAGCAAATTTAGATAGCGAGAAGAGGATATAGATAGGTAGGAAGGCATGTTAACAACATGGTGATCTGATACCACTTGATAGTATTGCACAGCCTATGGCCCTCCAGGTATTTGAGACTCCAACTCCCAGAAGCCCTGGCCAGCTAGCCCAATGGTCAGGAATTCTGGGAGCTCGTCCCAAACACCTGTAGTTCTGCAGATTGAGCTCCACTGGCTTAGAGAGTCATCGCTGTTGGGTTTGATGTGTGTGGATGTGTGTGGAATTGACTGGTTCCTTGCAGATTTAAGTCTCAGAAAATTCGAAGTGGCTTTTTCCTTATTTCTTGAGATTCAGCAGACAACAAACCTGACATTTCAGAACCATTCAGAAGATAACTTTGTACTTAAATGATCACCTGAAAGTTATATTCTTTTTGGAACTGCCAAGGGTGGGGTGAGTGGCTCTGGGTTGCTGACAAAGCAAGAGAACCGACCTGCCCCCAACCCATTGCCTTCGCATCCACTTGATAGAAAGCATTAGTATTTTTTGAAGTCAGATTTGATGACAGTGAAGACTACCTGGAAAGGGAAACCCATGTATTCATTTCCTGTATTATTCATTTGTGGGAGCAAAAAAGTAGATCCACAAGATACATATAGGTTTTCATATGCATGGCATCAGTTGTAAGGACTTTTGGTGGTCTTGCCTCCCCAAGTCCCTGTCAGATGTACACTTCTGGAGACATGTCCTAATTATAATTTTAGTTCTATTCAGTTTGTGGAGGAATTATATCATCTCTGGCTATTTTAAATTCTCTAAATATGTTTAGAACTGGTGTCCTTACTAGACTAGACGGATTGTTTACTGTGTTGCTTTGGTTTTGTGAGTCTCCATCACTTGAGACAAAACAATTATTTTGAGCCCTCTTTTCTGCTTAGCTTCAGCAAATCTTACTAATGCATCATAAGAGCCAAATTTTCCTTGCTTAGCATTGAAGAATTTATGTGGTCCTATCTGTTGGGTTTTTGTTTTGTTTTGTTTTTTGCTTTTGTTTTCACATCTTTTGGCGTTTTACCATGTTTGGGCATTGTTTCAATGACGGGGGCTGTATTTCCTCTGCAGTCATGTTTATCCTTTTAAGAATTAATTGTGGGATTTTAAAATGAAAGGGAAATCCAACCATTCAGCCTTCGTTGCACTTCATGGCAGAGGAAATATAGTAATGATGTTGTTGGTGTTTTAAATGATTTTTTAAAATTCTGTTACAATCATTGAAATTACAGTTTTCAAAGTCTATAGGTAGACCAGATTTTCTGATGGCTTTTTTTAAAAAAAATAATCCAAATTTCTTTGGGATTAAAAGGGATTTAAGTAAGGGCTAGTTAGAAAATTTTGAGCAATTTTCCATGCAGGAGTTAAATGCTCTGACCTTTTACATGTAATGTTGCTAAGAGGTTGCTATAAAGTGATAGTCCTTACACCGAACTACAATTAATTTTTCATCAAATAAATATTTAACAACAGTGAAATTCCTGTCTTGATTCAAAAGGCAGATGCTTGATGCAGATGTAATGTTCCTCATCTCTTAACTCCACTTGCACACTTTTGGAAATGTTCTATCATTAGCAATAAAAACATTAAAATGTGACTTGTGAAGAAAATATTGCATGTATGGAGGTGTCCAAATGACTATAACCTGGTCTGTGTTTGAGAGATGGGGAACTGTTGCATCTGCATAGACCACTAAGGGTGTTAAACAGCTGGCAAATATTTGGAACTATTTTTCTGTTCCCTGATGTTTGAAGCAGGAAAAAATTGATCAACCTATAGGCTGCTTTTGTACACAAACTGGCTGCTAAGGGATCTGGTCATAGCAACACAGGTTCAAAACACATTTATGACACCTGAGAGAGGAACAATCTTAAAACAATTTTTATTGCCATTTTTTGGAAAGCAGGCCCAATTTACCAATTTGACAATGTGATCCAAAACCCTCAACTCTATTAACATCATTACCTGACTTGGGTTTTGTGTTTGATTAATCTTGTACATTCCCAGTGGTTGTGTTTTGATCCCACATTGTGACTCTGACTAGATCCTTTGCACCGTTTGTACTGAATAAAATGGTAAACCTGCAGATATTTCAGTTTTTAAAAAAGCAGAGCTGGAGAAACATGTCTTCCACCTGTAACTATAAAGTGAGCCATGTTGTTTGTTTAAAGGTGGGAAACTGTTGTGCTGCGAATCCTGCCCTGCATCCTTCCACCCGGAATGTCTTCACATAGAGATGCCAAATGGCTCCTGGAATTGCAATGACTGTAAAGCTGGCAAGAAGCTGCGATACAAGCAGATTGTGTGGGTCAAGCTTGGAAATTACAGGCAAGTGAAGACAGAGAAAAAAAAAGTTTGTGATTGCACTGGGTATTGCCATTGGCATTAGAGAACAAGTCTTCCATGGATAGAAGAGCCCTTTCTACGGGAGTCCAGTAAAACTGCCATTGAAGGGTAGAGGGCATTTTCACTGGTTTTCCTGTCCCGCAACCTCTTCTTTTTTACTGTTTTCTGAGAGCCTGCCTTCTCTCTGAAGGGGATGCAGAGAGAGACACGGAAAGAATAGCTTTACCCCTTTTGGGGCTAATGGGGACATCCCATGCGCAAAACTCAGTTGAAAGTAAATAGTCAGTTCTCCACATTCACTACTGTTAGGGGTGGAGGATCCCTGAGAAAATGGGGGGAAAACGTGAAATAAAAATGCTGTTTGTTTTTTTTTAAACTTCTGAGATATCTCTGTAGTTTCTCTAGCACAACATTATGGTCGACATATCATAAACAATAAATAGCCAGATTTATTAGTAAAAGCTCTTCTGGTATCTGCTAAATTCTATTGTAAATAAGGCTGAATTATAGCCTTCTATTTTTGTTTTCAGAGGTTCGTTGTACTTGGCTCCTTTGAGTAGCTTACTTGATAGGTCCCTCAAAACGAACGGAACTTAAAATTTGAATGAGTTACCTTTGTTTCACAAATTGGTGTTTATAAATTTCTGCTCACCTCGCCGGTATGTCTCCTTCTTTTTAGGTGGTGGCCAGCTGAGATCTGCAACCCCAGGTCTGTTCCTCTCAACATCCAGGGCCTCAAGCATGATATCGGGGACTTCCCAGTATTTTTCTTTGGTTCACATGACTACTATTGGGTACATCAGGGCAGAGTCTTTCCTTATGTTGAAGGAGACAAAAGCTTTGCAGAAGGGCAAACTAACATTAACAAGACCTTCAAGAAAGGTAACAATTGAACACAATTTCTGGTGGTTTCATGACAAAAACTCTACATTTTCTGTGTCTGCAATTAAATGTTTCCATGCCTAAAATATTCTCCATATTTTCCATGTTAACAACATCTTTCAAGTAGCAGTCTAGTATAATTCATGGTGAAATGCCACCACATTTAATTTATGAGATTATTATCTCAGTTCTTTAAAAATGTGCTCCTGGTTATCAGACTGTATTTTTTAATAATTTGACTACAGAAGAGGTAGGTGTAAGGTCCCATCTTTGGTAAATGCATTCCTTTTACACATTTCAGGAATAAAATGTCTTCCTTTTAAACTCATTTGTATTAGCACAGTTGTATATACATCAATTTATTATGAAATAATAGATGAAATCTCTAAGGTTTCTTTAAGTGGCTAACACTCCAGGTGTGAGATTGCTTAGAATTGTTTTGTTGTCGCTCACCGAATTTTATCTATATGTCAAGTGATTTTTCAAATTCTAGCCTTAACTCCTTCATGTGTTTTTGGATTCGTTTAAAACAGCACTTGAAGAAGCAGCAAAACGCTTCCAGGAACTCAAAGCACAAAGAGAAAGCAAAGAAGCACTTGAGATTGAGCGGAATTCCAGAAAGCCACCGCCCTATAAACATATTAAAGTGAGTTTTTCTCTCTATTATTATTATTATTATTATTATTATTATTATTATTATTATTATCATCATCATCATCATTATCTTTATATCCTGCCTTTCTCCCCATGGAGACGCAAGGCGGCTAACATCTATCCACACTAAACAGTTTAAAAAGAGCAAGACAAAAGTTAAAAAAACAATTAAAGCATAACAATGTGGTAAAAACACAATTGAAATACAGAAATTAAAATTCTCTATCTCCGTTTTCATGCTGGAGTTGTGTGCCCTTAGTACTGAGCTGACCCTGAAAAAAATGACCACAAGAAAACTATAATTTCAAGTCATCTGAAAGGTGATCTTTTCAACTAAGAGTTGAGGGAAGCTGTAGGTTGATGATGCCCCTGAGAACTAATGCTATGCTTTTTTATATATACAGTAGAGTCTCACTTATCCAAGCCTCGCTTATCCAAGCCTCTGGATTATCCAAGCCATTTTTGTAGTCAATGTTTGCAATATATCGTGATATTTTGGTGCTAAATTCGTAAATACAGTAATTACAACATAACATGACTGTGTATTGAACTCCTTTTTCTGTCAAATTTGTTGTATAACATGATGTTTTGGTGCTTAATTTGTAAAATCATAACCTAATTTGATGTTTAATAGGCTTTTCCTTAATCCCTCCTTATTATCCAAGATATTCGCTTATCCAAGCTTCTGCCGGCCCGTTTAGCTTGGATAAGTGAGACTCTACTGTAGTAGGAAATACAAGTTTTTAATTACTTCTATATTCTCTCTTCCATAGTCCAATAAAGTAGTAGGGAAGGTTCAGATTCAAGTTGCAGACTTATCGGAAATCCCTCGGTGCAACTGTAAGCCGTCGGATGAGAACCCCTGCGGGCTGGAGTCCGAATGCCTCAACCGGATGCTCCAATACGAGTGCCACCCTCAGGTTTGCCCCGCAGGAGAGGGTTGCCAGAACCAGTGTTTTACCAAAAGACTCTATCCAGAGGCAGAAATTATAAAGACGGACCGACGCGGCTGGGGTCTTAGGACAAAGCGGAATATTAAAAAGGTACCATTTCAGATGAAATCTTGGAACTCCTGCATCGGATCTGAACCAATGGCTACTTCCCCCCCCCCCCCCCCCTGTTTTATGTTTCATTAAGGAGCACAACTATAGATTTTGAGAAAACAGGTGAAAACGAAGACTCCTTCAGAACACAAAGCACTCTTATGGATCTGCTAATTTTTGTACACTTGCCCCTCCATATTTTTCTGGAATTGATTACTTACAGATTTGATTAAAAAGTTCTCTAGGAATCTCTGTGTCCTGCCAGTGCAATTCTGTGGTCAGCATCCAGCGACCATTGATTGTAGAGTTGTACTGAAGGAGCTAGAAATTCCCAGAGAGATGTTCTCTCTTTATGAAAAAAATTCATTTTTCACTTTCACAAGTTTCTGTATCCATACTCCCTGCAAATCTGGAGGGTTAACTACTGTTTTTCAGGGTTGAAAACAGTGTCCATTGAAGCCATGCTGAAAGCAGCATTTTTCTATGTCATTTACAGTTTTTAGACATAGATTCTCGTGAATTCTTGTGTTCAGCTTTTCTTTCAATTGAATGTTTTTAAACAATCAGCAAGAAGCATAATACTAACTCAAGCTCTCACATGTGTTGATTTTCAGCATTTGTATTAAATAAAATTGTGTTAGAACAATTACAGGGGTTATCATTTAATCTAGAGTTAAGCAGCAAGCATAATTTTCTTTGTCCAGTTTCTTTCACCATCAGGAGTTGGAAGGAACCAAATATTATTATTATTAGTGTTAAAATTGGAAGAAACTGTAACTCTGTTAATTTCTTCTGCAGCCTAGTGCCTTTAGATACTCTCCAAATTTCTGTGGCCCCATTTGATTCATTTGGCAAGATACCAAACTGATTAGTAATCTGTATACTCACAACCTTAAATTACAAAAACACAGCACATTTATCCCTTTTACATTGATACTTAGGAGGACAGTGCAAATCTGGAATTGATTACTCACAGATTTGATTAAAAAGTTCTCTAGGAATCTCTATATCCTGCCTTTATGATACAGCTCACTACAGAGATTTTTGTGAGTCCCAAGTCTCCAGTGTTCAAATCTAAATCTCATTTTACCTCTTCGTGTTGACTGTCTTTTTACAACAACTTGTATCTTTGGAAGCTTATAATAATGTTACCATGTCATTGTTTTTTTCTGTTTCTTTCAGGGTGAATTTGTCAATGAGTATGTGGGTGAATTGATTGACGAGGAAGAATGTCGGTTGCGGATCAAACGGGCCCATGAGAACAGCGTGACAAATTTTTATATGTTAACTGTTACAAAGGTAAACTGAAAGCAATCTTGTATCTGTATATGTCGGTGCGGATGCTTGTACAAGCGCAATAAGCAGTGTGTTTTAGTTTTCTCACCAATATTTAATTTTCCTATCTTAATTTTGGATTGTTGTTTGAAAATTCATTCTAATTTTAAGAATATTTGCAATCTTAACATTTGATTCATGTTAAATTCAGAATGACTGTCTCATGGTAGATGAAGAGGGCTTCATCTTCTGTCAGTTTGCAGAGCAAATCCCTTCTGTAAATACTGACCCAAATAGTTTTCTCCTTAAACTCTGTTTGCAGACAAAATGAGCATGATCTGCAATTAATTTATATTGTAAATACATGGTGAAAGAGCCATGCTGTAACAGTTTGCATATTGGACTGTGACTTCCAGAATTTAAGAGTTTGAACCCCCACTTGGCCACGGAAACCCACTGGCTGACCTTGGGCAAATCACACTCTCTCAGCCTCAGAGGAAGGCAATGGCAAACCCTTGTCTGAACAAACCTTTAAAAAAAACCCATTATGATAATGTCTCCATGCATCAGAAATGCCTTCAAGGCACATAACAACAACAACTTGGTGGAATTGATATAATTAAGCTTAAACTAAGCATGAAATCTGTCAGGTACTGTAACACTAGACTCTGTTTTGCTGTAGTAAGGTAAAAGATTGCCACTCTGTAAGATCAGTGCTTCAGTTCTATATTTCTCTTTGGTTGTATTGAAGGACCGCATAATAGATGCTGGCCCAAAGGGGAATTACTCTCGCTTTATGAACCACAGCTGCCACCCCAACTGTGAAACCCAGAAGTGGACGGTGAATGGGGATGTCCGAGTTGGGCTTTTTGCTGTGTGTGATATTCCTGCAGGTAAAAGTGTTTCCTGCATTTTTCTCTCTTCCTTTTCAAATTTAGACTTTGCTGTCAGCCTTCCTTGCTGCCCTATACTTGACCTTGACAAGCAAGGGAGTAGTCATGAACTTTGAGTGTTTTTTATATGGATCCAGCCTGTTCAAAATTTGACCTTGGTTGTTGCACCAGACATGGGAGATGCCTCCTACAAGGATGGTAAAACATCCAGGTGTCCCCTGGGCAATGGCCTTGCAGATGGCCAATTCTCGCAAACGAGAAGCGACTTTCAGTTTCTCAAGTCGCTCCTGACACACACACACACAAACAGACAGTTCTGAAGTATAAAAGCAAACATACTTGCAAACATTTCCCAGGCACCTGTTGTGTAAACAATGTCTTTTCAACTTCCAGGGATGGAGTTAACATTTAACTATAATCTGGATTGCCTGGGGAATGGCAGGACTGAATGCCATTGTGGAGCAGATAACTGCAGTGGATTCCTAGGAGTGCGGCCAAAGGTTAGTTATGGGACCTTCTGGGAATCGATCAGCAGGTGGGATGTAATGTTACATCTGAATCCACAGACAGTACAATATGTATCCAGTGAAGCTTACTGCTGTCGTGATCCCTCCCTATTATGTCTTCTTGTAATCTCTTACATGGATGCAACTAAACACAATGTCTGACTGACGCAATTTGGATAATGTGCTGCTTCTGACTACTGGGTGCTTGTATCTTCAGTGCTTGTCTTTGAAAAGCAGTTGGACTGCTGCTCCTATCAGCCCCTGGCAGCACAGTATGAGAATTGCAGTAGAAAAGTATCTGGAGCAGGGACGTCAAACTCATTTTCATCAAGGGGAATCCATAGAGACAGACGGCCAACTATAGTTTTGTTTTTGTTTTTTACATAGTGGTTGGTTCTCTTCAGTTTTTACCCAGTTTGTGTCCCTAGATGTTACTGAACGACAAACCCCATCATTTTTGATGATCTGCCATGTGGGCTGGAGATAGGAATTGCAGCCCAACAACACCTGTGGCTCAGAGGCTGGGGAAATATTAGAGTCGAATATGCTATCCATAAGCCTTGTATCTAAATTCAAATCCCACTCTCCTGACAAAACAGAAACAGAACAAACTGCAGCCTTCCAGATGTTACTGTATCCCAACTCTCATCAGCTGTAGTCATGATGTCTAATTATGAGGAATATAGGAGTTGTAGTTCAGCATCTGGAGGAGAGTCACATACAATGATACGAATAATTGATTTTGACGCATGTGATCTGGAGAATCATGTATCCTCCACTCCTGCTTTCGATACAGAAAGAAGAATGAGGGATTGTTGTTAGCTCTTCTTTTCTTTTGTAGAGCATTTCTAATTTTGTACTTTACCCTTCCCCTCAACTAGACGGCATGTGCAACTGCAAACGAAGAGAAGGCGAAAAATGCAAAATTGAAGCAGAAGAAGAGGAAGATAAAGACAGAGCAGAAGCAGATGCATGAGGACAACTGTTTCCAGTGTGGAGATGGGGGTGAATTGGTCATGTGTGACAAAAAAGACTGTCCCAAAGCGTACCACCTCCTCTGCCTTAACCTGACGCAGCCACCATTCGGTAGGTGCAAGAGGCCATCATTAACTAGTTATTCTTCACAATGTACTTACTAGAAGATGATTTTAAGCATTTAGTTATACCTGGGTTAGATGTACCACTGGGCTGAGGGTTGGGCACAGAAAGAAATGGCCGTCTTTTTGTGTGTTTTTTAATTGTCAAAAATTAATTTAAAATATTGGGGGGGGGGAATGGGAGGCAAGGGTAAACTATTACAGTAGAGTCTCACTTATCCAACATAAACAGGCCGGCAGAACATTGGATAAGCGAATAT
Source organism: Anolis carolinensis (assembly GCF_035594765.1). NCBI lineage: Eukaryota > Metazoa > Chordata > Lepidosauria > Squamata > Anolidae > Anolis > Anolis carolinensis. Next base: position 7,477,416 of record NW_026943819.1, read on the forward strand.
GTTAGATAATAAGGAGGGATTAAGGAAAAGCCTATTAAACATCAAATTAGGTTATGATTTTACAAATTAAGCACCAAAACATCATGTTATACAACAAATTTGACAGAAAAAGTGTTCAATACGCAGTAATGCTATGTAGTAATTACTGTATTTACGAATTTAGCACCAAAATATCACAATGTATTGAAAACATTGACTACAAAAATGCATTGGATAAACCAGAACATTGGATAAGTGAGACTCTACTGCAGGGGTCCTCAAACTTTTAAAGCAGAGGGCCGGTCCACAATCCTTCCGACTGTTGAGGGGCCAAATTATCATTTGGGGAAAAAAACCCAAACAAATTCCTATGCACACTGCACATAATCTTATTTGCAGTGCAAAACAATGACAATAACAATGAAAGAACAATACAATATTTAAAAATGAAAATAATTTTAACCAACATAAACCTATCAGGATTTCAATAGGAAGTTTGGGTCTGCTTCTGGCCAATGAGATAGTCAGGTTAATTAGGATTGTTGTTGTTGTGTGTCTTCAAGTCATTTCAGACTTTGGGCGAGCTTAAGTTCAAAATTATTTATTTATTCATTTACTACATTTATTTACTACATTTATATCCCACCCTAATCACCCCGAAGGGAACTCAGAGCAGCTGTATGTACATACAGTATATTATATTATTAGCATAGCACAATATTAGCATTATATATTACTATATTGAACTATATCACTATACTGTAATATATGTAATATATAATATATAATTGATATTATATGGTATTATTATTAGTATTGTATAAAATGATAATGTTATTATCAATATCATATGTATAGACAATATATTATATTATTAAAAGGGATATAAAATATTATATTATAAATGAGGGCGGGGGCCAGGTAAATGACCTTGGAGGGCCGCATCCGGCCCCCGGGCCTTAGTTTGGGGACCCCTGCTCTACTGTATTTGTTGGTTTGGATGGAAGAACAAGCCACCAACTGAATTGGAATCTATGAGATGAAGGGAGAAAGGCAGAAGGCTAAGTATGTTTGGGCCATCAGTTGGCAAGATGTTTGCATCATAACGGCTGAGTTAATTTACCTTTCTGTTTCTGTGTTTGCTGTCGTCAGGAAAATGGGAGTGTCCGTGGCACCAGTGTGAGATCTGTGGCAACCCGGCCACTTCATTCTGCGAGTTCTGCCCTCACGCTTATTGCAAAGAGCATGAAAAGGGAGCCCTCGTGGCCTCGGCCTTGGAGGGCCGCCCATGCTGCTCCGAACACAACCCTAAGGCCCCTGTGGCGCCAGAATACTGGTGCAAGATCAAGCGCCGGTTGGAACAACAGAATCCCGAGGAAGAGGCGAAGGAATGAACTGGTTTTCCCAAGGCTCCCCCCAAAATGAAACACCCCACTCACTCGGTGGCTAATCATTGTGAATTGAGATAATAATGTGCCATGGGACCCTCAGACTTTGTGTCTTTAGGACTGCCTCCATATAGCGCAAGCAGGGACCGTATGGCCTGGCATGGCAGTCAGAAGCCTGTGGCATCAAAGGTGATCAGATCCGTTATCCCGCAACCATGTCCTTTTGGGCTCTCGAAGAAGCGTCTTGCAATGTTTATGGTTAGAAGAAGATATCTTTTTCTGACATTGGGTGGGGAGGGGGGAAGACATCAAGTTTCAAGTATGTTCTTTCAGTGTAGGAACCAAACATTGCAAAAATATTTATTTATTTAATTTGTAATGGACATTTTGAGAGTTTCTGGTCCTATTGCAGTCAGTGTGTTTATAAGGAATAGCAGCGCCACCAGCTTGTATCTTATCTGTGTATCTATACGCCCCACCCCCAATACTCCACCCTTCAAAACGGTTTAGTTTTGGAACTAAAAAAGCTGCTCTGCTCACTGTTTGTGGGAGGTGAATGGAAAGTATATTTTGGCAATTGACGGTGAGATGCTTTCATTCCGGGAACTTTTCTGAGACAGGAAAATTATGTATGTAACTTTATTTTCCAGAGCATGAATGATGATATCAGTGTCCAAGGCTCTCCCACAGGAAACTAGACATGGCCCCCTTACCTTTGAAGCGCACTCTTTTTGACACTACATTTCCAGAAACTTCAAAAAAGCACTCTCTGCAGGGAACGTCTGATGTGCAATGTTCGGGACCCCAACTTTCTTTCAGGAGAGTCTCCTTTCAGTAGGCTATGTCCACAATACTCCTCTAATGATCGTGTGAAAAAAGACATAAGGCAGCATGAGGTTGCCTTAGGTTTTGCTCCGTGTCCAGTTCATTTATGCATATGTCACTTTTCTGTGGAATTTTAGGGTGATGAAGCAGACAGGTTTAGAAAAGATGACTTTTCTTGTTTGCTGCCAAACTCTTGACTTCACAGTTTGTGCTTTCAAGCTCTTCCCATCGCTGGGATCTAATTGATTCTTACTCTGGGGATCATGTACAGAGCAGGATTTGTAATTTTCCCACCAATATAAGACCTGATTATGATTTACCTCTACAATTTTAGAGGCAAAAATTGGCACATTCGTACATGATTCAGTAGCCTTGTTTCCCTGCTCCGTGTTTCTTTTTTCAGAAGCCTCAGGGTGCTGGGTGTTTAGAGTTTTCATTCTGGGGCTCTGTCACTGGTGTATTGTTCACTTTGGTCAAATGGGATCTCTCCATTGAATAAGGATGGTCAGTCCTTGAAAATAATGTTTGCGTATTTCAGTAACTCTCTTGTTAGTAGCTCTTCCCAATGCAACAACACAGCACTGAAATGCTAAAATCCTCAGACACATTCTCCTAGTAAATACTCTTAATCTTTCCTGAATATTTTTTCCCTTTTTTATGATGACCCATAGCTAATAATTCATGTTATTATCAGGCATAGATTTGCCAGTACTGGAAAACAGCTAGCAGGCCGGTATCTTCTTAAGGTTCTTTGATTTCCTTGCTTGGGTTTTCCAATAAGGCTCTTTTTTCTACCTGTTTTAATACTTTGTAATCTAAGGGAAAAGAAAGCACAGCTTCTTTTTACCCTATTTCTTTATATGTTTAAACATAATGACACCACGTTTCTTTGAATCCCCATAAGAGTCTTTTGACCCTTATGGGATTCGGTCGCTCTTGAATATTTTGTAGTTTTGTTGCATTTTCCTGTCAATATTTGTTCGCCGGTTGAACGGTACTGAGCCCGAAAGGAAGATGCAAAGGATTTGATAGCAAAGGGGTGGGTGAGTATAAAACACTACATTTTTGTGTATATTAAAACCTAGACTTTAGTTTGCTGATTGTATTGTTTGTCAGATTTTCTTGCTCACTTTTATTTTAAAATATATAAATATATTTGTTTTTCCCCAGTCTAACATTTCAAGTTTATAGAGATGTTCTTCAAATGGAGTTTTGCAAATGCTACACGTATTGCGCTTATTTCATACACTACTGTCACTTAGAATCATAGAATTGGAAGAGTCCTCTTCTGCCATCTAGTCCAAACTCCTGCCAAGAAGCAGAAAAATTGCATTTAACGCACCCCCAACAGATGGCAATGCCTCTGTTTGAAAGCCTCCAAAGAAGGAGCTTCCACCACACTCCGGGGCAGAGAGTTCCACTGCTGAACAGCTCTCCCAGTTAGGAAGTCCTTCCTAATGTTCAGGTGGAATCTCCTTTTCTGTAGTTTGGAGCCATTGTTCCACATCCTGTTCTCCAGCTTTCAACAAACTTGCCACCTCCCATCACATGACTTCCCATCACATATTTATACTTAATAGATATGAATGGCCAAACAGTTCCCAAATCCTCTGATAATGTATTTAAGAGGGCAAATAGTTCCGAAAACTTGACTTTGTTAGACAACAAACACCAATTATAAAGTGTTGATGGTATTTTGAAATGTAGCTACTGAATCAACTGTGGACAGAACTGGCTGTACTCATGAAAACACCCCGTATCTTAGGATACCCCATGTTATTTTAGAACCTTATAAAGCATCTCCCCAGTTTTCCATACCTTTCAGTCCTAGCCTTTTCATACACTTTAGAAGAATAAAAGGGAACCTGTTGTACTTAAGTGTAAGGCCCTGCGGCTCTATGGGAGTGATATTCAGAAGCATCATGGTTGCTTACATGTCAGTTGTGTACAGGGATTGTGTACAGTGTAGAATTGACTACTGTTCGGTTCACAAAAGACCTCAATTCCCATTAAGGCAAATAGCAACTTAATCCTATCCTTTGGATAAATGGGCACTCCATTGCCACGTCACTTTACAATATATATGACTATTTCCTCCACTAAAATGTACAAAGTGGAAGGCAAGGTGGTATTATTAGTGATATCATCGTCATTATAATTATTGATCATTATTATCATGCTAAGACATTGTAGTTCCCTAGGCCAAACATGATGGTTTTTAAAATTGCATTAATAATCCTTGATTTCAACTGATAGGTTTTAAAAAGTATCAGGGAGGGATATTTTTTTCCTGTTTGAAATGCAGAGCTTTAGTAATCAAGGTGACATATATATATACACACACACTAATCATGGAGGAAAGAGAACAAGCAATGGCACTGTGTTTTTTTCAGATGTGCCATGATCTCCCCTCCCTCCTGCTTATGGTTTAGGTGACTTGTCTCTTTCAAATAGACAATTGCTAAAGTAATGACGGAGATGAAGTTGAAGCTCTATGTGTGTGAAGACTAGCTTTCTTAGAACATGGTGCTGCCTTGAGTCCCTATATTGGGATAAAATTAAAATAAATAATATTAATTTGTCTACAGGCAGGGAATGTTGCAGCTGCTTGGCAGATAACATCCTCCTTTCTCCTCTGCTACTCCTCTTAAGATAAGGCCTAAGATTGTCTTCAGTGAAGAAACATTTAGCAAATTTAATACAGCTCTAGACATATTTAGTGTAAGTCTCCAACAAATGTTGCAGTCCTCCGTACTCTAAGGAATGAGCTCTACTTAGGCCAGAAGTATTTATTTTTAAGTAAACAGGAGGAATTTAGTGCAACTTGCTTTTAGTGCTGGCATAGGCTTTGTGTACAACCAGTTAGAGCTTGTTTTACCCCCTAGAGAGCATGCAGCTTAACTGGGGTCTACAAAACTACTGCATCTTGCTTTTCCTGTTACCTTTCCCATCAAGAAAATGTTTTTAGTTTAGGATTGCTACCTTCAGAACACTGGTGTTCAAAGGTTGTGCTGTGTGGACCCATGTCAGTCCACAAGCTATTGGCTATTGATATGCAGAGAGTTCCCAGTAGAAAAAATAACAAATGTTGACCAATGGATACAAATATGGTATTAATAGCTGGCACGTTTAAGGGGGAAACATAGAATCATAGAGTTGGAAGAGACCTCGTGAGCCATCCAGTCCAACCCCCTGCCAAGAAGCAGGAAAATCGCATTCAAACCAGTCCTCAAAATCAGAGAGCATAAGAAGAACATCACAGAAGTATTTTGGTTGTATTGCTATTTTGCCATTCACTAGAGCAGACCTTTCAAAACATTTCATGTTGGTGATGCACCTTGTAGCCATGCATCGCTTCGCAACACAGCCATTTAGTTTTACTGGCAAACCAGAGGTTAGACCAACCCCTTTAAAGAGATTCGGATGCCAACATAAACTGTAATAACGAAATGTATGGGGACACGACAAATCTAATGAAAACCTTTCATTAATGTTTTTTAAAGTATATGATATATTGGTTATTTCACATTTATGTTCGCATGACACATGTGCATGCTGCAGCTGACACACAAATGTGTAGCGACACACAGTTTGGAAAGCTCTGCACTTAGACTGCTTTATAGAAGCATAGTCTCTTAGAGATGGAAAGGACTACAAGGGCAATCCAATCTGATCCCTTGCCATGCAGAAATATGTAACTTAATCACTCCTGAAAAATACCTCTCGAATCTTGAAGACCTCCAAAATTGGGTAGTCTCTTTCCCTCAAAGGCAGTCTGTTCTGCTATTGGACAATTCTTGCTGCCAGTAAATTCTTCCCCAATTTCACATGTCATTTAAATCTATTGGTTCATGATCAAAAAATACATTTACTCTGTCTTATATATGGCATCACTTCAGAAGTTTAAAGATAGTTTTCATGTCCCCCCTCACATTGTCATTTTGGTGACACAGGAGCATGATCAGGTTATATCAAAGTACTGTGACAACTGAAATGATTTACTTCTATCTCCAAAAAAGATTAGAGAGTAATAAAGGCCAGTTTTGAAACTTTAGATTTGTTCACTAGGTATCTCCTGTGGGAAGAGAGATCAAACTGCTTCTGCTACATGTTTCTATAACTGCACATTTCTTGTGAAATATATTTTTCACAGCATGTCAAAAGAGTGGAGACTCTAGAAACCCTGATGGCGTTGGTGATCCCTACAAATGATCTTTAACCTAGTTTGGTCAAGTCTTGGGGAGAAAGCATAACTCAACTCTTGGGCTAGTTGCATGGACAACCAACCACATGTGTTGCTGTCTTTGCATTGCTTCTTCGTTCATCATGGTTCGGGCTGTATTTCATGAAGATATGAATGTGCTACTTATTGCTCTAGAGGTTTGCAGCAAGAGAAAATAGGTTCTGTAAAGATAACATATGTACCATGGGGTTGTTATTGTACATCCAAGAGAGGTGCGCACTCCATACATTATGTTTGAGCAGCTCTTAAAAGTCTACTTAAAATGCAGTGTGAGTAGAACTAAATTTAAAATCTTGTATTAAGATGAAGTAAAGCATTGGGGGCTGTTGTGCTTGGACTCTTCTAACATGTACAGGTGGCTTTGCTATCATGTAATTATTAGTATGTCATTGGCAACAACCTTCTAACCCAATAGGTGACTGTATATACTGCGACGTTATGGGTGAGGTTGGAAGGGGGAGAATGTCTGCCGCTGGTACGAATTATGTCACTTTAACATTGGAATCTCTGCCTCATTGAATTCAGGGTTTATATGTACTTGAAGCCGTTTCCATTCTTACTTTTACAGCTTGTGTTTTATTTATATGTTTTATATCGCTTTGTGAAAATTCCCTTGTACTTTGCCATGATTTCCATTTCCATTGCCCAGCTTGGATGCAAGGTGGACTGAAAGGACATGGAAAATGTGTTTTATGTCTGTGTATGGCTTTGCTACGCTATTTTTTAAAAAGAGCAGCGTTATAACTTCTCAAGATATTTTGCTTTCCCTTCGTTCTCCTCCCTTACACCGTTCAGGAAGAATATATATGTATGTATATATCTACCCTTCTCGAACTTCTGGTAGCTTTAGGGGTGGCGTTGACCAACTCAACATCCTATTCCGTCCTATTGAGGGATATAAACTGTGCTGCAGATATAATGGGCTGAGCCAAGTTACTTCGGGGTTTTGGGCAAGAAGAGATGGAGCAAATTTTGAGGAAGCCTAGGATTACAATCAGCCAAAAATTCATTCTGTAAGGTTGGTTTAGAAACCTTCATTTCAAAGGAAAATGCCTGAAAGCACTTCTTGGCAGATTGTGTTCCTACATTTGCAGTCATATGTAACTATTTCAAGGTAAATAAAGGTAAAATAAGCTACCACTTTGCCAAACCTGTTCCCGAAGTCACTGCTTCCAGAAGTAGTATTCGAGTCAGGCACTTAATATTATTCTGTTTCTATTGACTTGGAGAAATTAGATCATTATATTAAATCCCATTCGGAACAACAAGCCCCAGCCATCTCTACAAATTATGTCTCTGCCCAAACTGGGCGAAAACTTCCAATTTGCCTAATATTCCTCCATCTTGATCCGTATCTAGTAAAGTGTCATTTCCCTGCCGTCTTAAAGCAGGTAACATTGTGTTGCCATTGAAAACCAAGGTGGTAAAAATAGCTATGATGACTGTAACAAGACTGTATTTTTTATTGTTGATAAGGATATGTGCTTATTCTGGGGTTGCTATTGAAGGGAAAAAAGAAAATCCATTTGTACCCACACATGTGATAATTGCACAAAGGACACACTGATACCAACAATTTGTCTCCATTCCTGTGTACTCTTTATCTGTAACAATGACTTTGTAGAATCGTTCTTTCTGTAGACCTTGTTACGACGTACCAAACTTTGTAGATTCTGTGAAAAATGTTATTTTAACAAATATCACCAGAGTCTTTAATAGCGGAATCGTGAATATTCACTTTCGAAAACCCCCAATTATCTTAGGAGTTTCTCAAAGGCAAAGAGAAGCTCTGGACACTAATAAATAGTGTTAATTTTCCCGGGGGTGTTCCATGGGGACATTACTGTATTATGACTTGATGTTGCTGCGTAGACTTTTGAGACCTAACAACATTTTTGGAGGGTTTTGTTGTTATAGCCTATGTTCTCTTGCATAGTGTGAAATCTACAAAGCTTGGTTTAACCTGTACATAGATAGCTCATTGTTTACTAGTCATAGTGTATCTAGAAATTGCTTGTAATATTTTAGCTTCTTCTTGAATGTGAGTGACGGTAGGAACATATAATTTTTGTACATTATATTTACTGAGATGTTGCCTTTTTATTTTACAAATACTTTGGGATTCAGATGTGTTTTTGCTTCTGTGAGAAATTAATTTGGAAAGGTTTTTAAAATGACATTCCACTGATTTAAATCTTTGCTTGAGGTTGACTTCAATAAATTGTTCTGAATGTTCCAGTTAAGTAGGTGACTCTTGTTTTCTTTTTCCTCTTGCTCATTGCAAAAAAATCGGGATAGAAATAAATTAAAACTCTGAATGTGTAAAGATTGTAGGTGTGGACAGTAGAAGTGTGCGCGGTACCCTCCACCTTAACTATTCTTGCACAAATACTTAAGTAAAACATGTTATCAACTTAGCAACATCTCCATGGTTCTCCCCTCCTTCAACAATTCCAATGAAGTGAAAGTTATGCCGGTGGTGCCTATTCTCTTGATCCTCAAATGTACCTTCTCTAGTAGATCGGAACATACAGAGCTGAGTAATTGTTCATGCTTTAAGCTTAAATCTCATGTTGCACAATGATGCATTTTTATTTTGGAAATGCTACCTGTAAGTTCGTTACATTTATAATTTATAGAAGAGCTTTCCGAACATTTCATGTTGGTGACTCACTTTTCAGACATGCATCATCTCGCGACACAGTCATTCAGTTTTACTAGTAAACCGAAGGTTAAACCATCACCTTAGAAAAAATACACAGACATCAATTCTAATAACGAAATGTATGCGGACATAACAGATCTCATTAAGACCTTTTATTTACAGTTTTTAAAAACATGATCTGTAAGATAATAACAGGAGCCCCAGTGGCGAAGTGTGTTAAAGCGCTTAGCTGCTGAACTTGCAGACCGAAAGGTCCCAGGTTCAAACCCTGGGAGTGGAGTGAGCACCCGCTGTTAGCTCCAGCTCCTGCCAACCTAGCAGTTCGAAACCATGCCAAAGTGAGTAGATCAATAGGTACCGTTCCAGCAGGAAGGTAATGGCGCTCCATGCAGTCATGCCAGCCACATTACCTTGGAGGTGTCTACGGACAACGCCGGCTCTTGGGCTTAGAAATGGAGATGAGCACCAACCCCCAGAGTCAGACATGACTGGACTTAATGTAAGGGGAAACCTTTACCTTTAAGATAATAACATACATTTCCCAGAGTTTTGTCATTTCTCATTACAATTGTTCAACACACCTACCCATTGCAGCCAACACACGTTTTGCGACACATCATTTGGAAAGCTCTGGACTATAGTATATATTTCTTTGATAAAGACTGACTGAGTAATGCTGTTTTAAGACATTCACATACATAGCTGTCCCTTTTTAATCTGTTTTTCACGCTGCTGCTTTTTTCTTCCTTGTGTCGCCACATCAGCATTGTCCTCCTCCACTTGTGAAGACAGCTCAGCATCAGCAGACTCTTTAGGTGCGAAAGAGCTAACAAGAGTGTGGTTCACACTTCCAGACACTTGAGTCATTCCCTGAAGTGAACAAGCAACAAATATTAAGCTTAGTATGAGTTCAGCATCCCTTATCCAGAAACCCGAAATATTTAAAAAACCATAACTGTCCACATGGGACACCTTTGCTTTCTGGTAATTCGATGTTTACAAACTCTGATTTATGCACAAAATTATTGTGTGTATAAAATTACTTTCAGGCTATGTCAGTAAGGCAGTGGTTCCCAACCTTTTCTTTGACCAAGGACGACTTTGACTAGGGACCACTCTCCCAACATTAGTACCAAAAGCATTACAAATCAGTTTTTGGTCAACTTTCGATTCAGTTTGGTTATCTGGGGTGCTGACTCAGAAAACTGCATTGAATAGACCACATCAGCTTTAGTTTCTTATACAGAACATATGCCATCCATTAGTCGTCATCTGCTTGCCCATGGAAAACCAGATTTAATAATCTAGAGCTGGTGTGGTCTATCCAAAGCAATTTTCTGAATCAGCACCCCAAATAACCCCAGGAACAGACCAAAAAACGAAAACACCAAGAATTTTTTTTTTTTTGGTTGGGCTGTGTTATTATCCGTAGTAATGGTGAGGCCACAGACCATATATTAGTTCTTAAGGACCACTGGTGGTCCATGGACCACAGATTGGAACCCACTGGTGTAAGGTATCTATGAGACATAAATAGAGTTTGTGTTTAATCAATGCAAATGTGCAATTTCCTGAATTTCCTTAATAAATTCAAGCCAAGGGAATATAGTTGATAGCAGCTTCATTTGGACATAATGATAAACAAAAATGTATAAGAAATCTAGCTTATTACATACAAGCTGCCTGCTGGTGCATATGGCATGCTTATTACAGGAACAAAAAACAAATCACAGAATTTTGTTTTATTTTTAAAAATAATATGTAGTTGAACTACTGCAGTAGTCCCACTCCCCTCAATGAGCCAAAGAACGAATTTGCGACTTATCAGATGTTTACTTTCTGGGCAAGAAAACAAGAACAGAGATTTTTGCTATGTGATAAGCAAGCTACAGAGTGGAAATCTGTGATTTCTTATGTCTCTTCCCCGAGTTTACTTTACACCTGAATATATCTAATATGGTTTCTTTCCTACAAACCAGTTTCAGCTTAAATCGGCCTTTCCCATTTGCTGCATTTAGGGGCACAGGGTGCCATGAAAGTGAAACGCATGAAAAAAGACTGCTTTAAAGAAAATAAAAGAACATTTTTTTTAGGTTCTCCACCATGATTCTTCGGTCAAGCTGTGTGAGAGAGCTGTTCAGCAGTGGAACTCTCTGCCTCAGAGTGTGGTGGAGGCTCTTTTTTTGGAGGCTTTTAAACAAAGACTGGATGGCCATCTATTAGGGGTGCTTTGAATGTGATTTTCCTGCTTCTTGGTAGAAGTTTCTTCTAACTTTATGATTCTATGAGAGGCAAGTAACATAGAAAGATAGCCACAGGGCGAGACAAGAGTCAACTTGGGTTGCAGCAAAGTGCCAGAAGAACCCAACATGGGATTTGCAGCACCTTATTACCCAACATTCGTTCATTCGTTGGCCTTCACCTTTTCCAAAAAGGTTTATTAACTTGTTAACCAATGACTTCAAAGTGTCCCGTTGTGTTTACTTTGGAGATTCCTAAAGTGACAGAGTTTGACCTGTAGGTGTCACCCGCGGTCAAGAAGCAGTTGAGAAACTTGTCAACATTCATTCCCATCCAAACCGTGACAAATGTTTGATACTATTCTGTTGTATTAACTTCTGTTTTATTATCTTAGTGTGTTTTAACCTGTGCATTTTGTGCTAATGTATTTGTGTTTTTACTTTTGTAACATTGTGAGCCGCCCTGAATCCCCGTGGGGAGATGGTGGCGGGGTATAAATAAAGTATTATTATTTTATTAGGACACAGCAAACAAGATAGATATGCTGGATTCTGTTTCACAAAATCACAAGTCAAACACTTCCCAAGTGCGATGTATTTTCGGATGATGCGTGCAGATCCCAGTAGGGTGGCCTTTTGCAGTTGGCAGATCGTAATTTTGTCAATGTCTGTTGTTTCCAAATGCTGGCTGAGATCTTTTGGCACAGCACCCAGTGTGCCCATCACCACCGGGACCATCTGTACTAGTTTCTGCCAGAGTCTTTGAAGTTCAATCTTGAGGTCCTGATAGTGGCTGAGTTTTTCCTGTTGTTTTTCGTCAATGCGACTGTCACCTGGGATGGCAACATCAATGATCCAAACCTTTTTCTTTTCCACAACTGTGATGTCTGGTGTGTTGTGTTCCAGAACTTTGTCAGTCTGGATTCGGAAGTCCCACAGTATCTTTGCGTGCTCATTTTCCAATACTTTTGCAGGTTTGTGACTCCACCAGTTCTTTGCTGCTGGGAGGTGGTACTTGAGGCATAAGTTCCAATGAATCATTTGGGCCACATAGTTGTGCCTCTGTTTGTAGTCTATCTGTGCGATTTTTTTACAGCAGCTGAGGATATGATCAATGGTTTCGTCAGCTTCCTTGCACAGACTGCATTTTGGGTCATCCGCTGATTTTTCGATCTTGGCCTTATTATTATCTTGGTATTATTATTATGATCTTGGTATTATTATTATTATTACTTAATGAACAGTGCATCTCATTCCTTGGGCAACCGCTGTTCATCTCAGCCTCTGACTCTCTGACCAGCAGGTCCCATTCTAGTTACAAACTCATTATCCTTTTAAGAATTGCAAAAGAGACACACAAAGATGAGTTGGCAGGTGGGATTTTTCCTGCCACCCAGATGTAATAAAGGGAAGAGGCGTAACTTGTTCTGGATAGGCACCTCCGAAATTGCTATATAGAAAACCTCTGATGCAGAACTTCCTGCTATTTAAAGGGGTTTTCTTTGATACACGGCAGCAGCGAGCAATGTGTGGTCTTCACACGTTGGCAACAAAGAGTGGGTGAAAGTCACTGAAGGAGATGAACATCTGTGCGAAGGATGAAATTTAACTTACGATCAACCCATTCACTGACTGTAAAGTGAAGAACAGCAAAAAAAAAAAAAAACCCATGATTTTAGCTGACAAAGGTGCTTGACATACGAAACATGGATAGACTGACCTTTTTATTGGCAAAAAACAAAGGAGAACCAATTAAAAAAAAACAAATTGGAATAGAATAGTAGAAGACCCAAAAGGGATAGAGAAGAAAAAAAAGGAAAAATAGACGACAAAGGAGAAGAAAAGAATAATATGATGAGAAGGAAAGACGACTTCAACAGAAAGGAAGAGGGAAAGAGAAGAAATGGAGAAAAAGTCTAAGGAAAATTTAAAGAGAGAAAGAAAAGACGAAACACCTCGAAGAAACTGCTGTGAAGTCATTTTTAATACCTATCTTTTTTTTTCTTCTCTTTCTTCTTTTTTTCTTCTTCCTTTCTATTTTTTTTCCTTTTCTACTCTCTTCTCCTTTTCTTTCATATCTATATATATAAAAGGGTAATGAAATTTCGGCCTAGGACAAAACAACAAAGCTACACAGCCCAGAAACACTAAACTTGGCAGCACAACCCCTCATCCATGCCTCTACGTTCATACAACAAAAAGAAAACAAAAATAAAGTTCTAATTAGAGGGAGAGGAATAATTGTTTTTATCCAATTGCTGCCAGATAGAAGGCTAAGCTCTGCCCACTTGGTCTCCTAGCAACCCACTCAGCCCAGGGGACAGGCAGAGTTAGGCCTCACTTAGGCCTCTTCCACACTGCCTATAAAATACAGATTACCAGATTTGAACTGGATTATATGGCAGTGTAGACTCAAGGCCCTTCCACACAGCTATGTAACCCATTTAGAATCTTATATTATCTGCTTTGAAATATCACAATGAATTTAAAACACTGACAACAAAAACATTGACTACTAAAAGGCAGACTGCGTTGGATAATCCAGAACATTGGATAAACTAATGTTGGATAAGTGAGATTTTACTCTACAGGGGAAAACCTTTACCCTTTACCTTCACTACCACCAATTCCTCAATACTTTTATTTCCCATACCACCATACTTCGCCACAGCAACGCGTGGCCGGGCATAGCTAGTGTATGTGTGTGTGTATGTGTATGTGTGTGTGTGTGTGTGTGTGTGTGTGTGTGTATATATATACACACACACACACACACACACACACATACATATACATATATTCTCTTTTTCCCAATTTGGGATTTTTCTCTTTCTTTTTAAATATTTTGTTAAAACTAATAAAGATTATTTTATTTAAAAAAAACATGGTTTTGTTTAACCTGAGAGAACACCACTCTAGGATCAAATGGGTGAATAATGAAATCCTCCAAAGCCAAAGCCACCCATTGCATATTGTACTCTTCCATGGAGAGTGTTAGTGTTTCTGCCAATAAGCCACAAATAAACGTTGCTGGAAGAATCCCAAATGCAGACAGAGGTATTATCTCCGGGTCTTCTTGCAATGATACTGTGGTCCACTTCTTTCACAAAGAGTGAGTCTAGAGGAGCTTTTAGTTCAGGAATGGGCAAACTTTGGCCCTCCGGGTGTTTTGGACTGCAACTCCCACGATTCCTAACAGCCAGTAGGTCTCAAAGATAGGTCAGACCCAAAGCATATAGGGCTTTATAGGTGATAACCTGCACTTTGAATTGAGTCTGGAAACTTGTCGGCAACTGTTTTAATAGGGGAACCGTATCCGGTGGCGCAGCGTGTTAAAGCGCTGAGCTGCTGAGCTTGCAGACTGAAAGGTCGCAGGTTCAAATCGGGGGAGCAGAGTGAGCACCCGCTATTAGCCCCAACTTTTGCCAACCTAGCAGTTCAAAAACATGCAAATATAAGTAGATCAATAGGTACTGCTCCGGCGGGAAGGTAACGGCACTCCATGCAGTCATGCTGGCCACATGACCTTGTAGGTGTCTACGGACAACGGCGGCTCTTCGGCTTAGAAATGTAATGAGCACCAACCCCCAGAGTCGGACACGACTGGACTTAACGTCAGGGGAAAACTTTACCTTTAGTATGCCCAGATATAGGCTTCAGGCTGATTACATTTTATGTTTTGTCCATTAGGCATCTCTATGCCCTCGCTGTGATAACATTTGTTCTGATGTCTTGCTCCTGGGCTGCAAGGATCAGGCCTTCTGTCTCCTTCTTCAGGGTCCCATTCGTGAGCCAGAGCCCAGTCTTCTCCTTATCAGCTTTTCCTTCAATTTTGTCAAGGAACTTTCCATGCAATGTCTTGTTGTGTAAGCTGTCAACTCTAGTTTGTAGTGCGGTTTTCTTGTACTGGTTTTTTGTCTGCTGTGCTTTGAGGAGTTTCTGATTTTTGACTTCAATCAAAGCAGGTTCTTCACTTTGCTTTCCATATTCTGCCAGGGCATGTTCTTCTTCTTTGACTGCTTGTTTGACTTGTAAGAGTCCTCTGCCCCCTGATCTTCTAGGCCAGGGGTCCCCAAACTAAGGCCCGGGGGCCACATGCGGCTCATCGAAGCCATTTATCCGGCCCCCTCCCTCCTCCTCCGCCTTTCCTGCCCCCTCCCTCACCTGTTGTGTGCCTTCTAAAGCTTTGCTTGTTTATAATGGTATTTTAATTATTATTTAATCAATAATTTACTAAGGGATGCTTTGCCAGTGCTTTTGGTGCACAAAGGCAAAAGAGGGTTGGACTAAATGGCCCAAGGGGTCTTTCCAATCCTCTTCATTATTATCATTATTATTATTATTATTATTATTATTATTATTATTATTATTATTGACACAACGATGTTGTATGACACAGCAAACAAGAAAGACATGCTGGATTTCGTTTCACAATACCACAAGTCGAACACTTCCCAAGTGTCTAGGACTGTGTGATGTATTTTCGGATGATGCGTGCAGATCCCAGCAGGGTGGCCTTTTGCAGCTGGCAGATCGTAATTTTGTCAATGTCTATTGTTTCCAAATGCCAGCTGAGATCTTTTGGCACGGCACCCAGTGTGCCCATCACCACCGGGACCACCTGCACTGGTTTCTGCCAGAGTCTTTGAAGTTCAATCTTGAGGTCCTGATAGCGGCTATTATTATTATTATTATTATTGGCACAAAGTATAACAGCAAATGAGATATATAAATATGCTGGATTTGAACACTTCCCTGGCGTTTAGGACTGTGTGATGGATAATGATGATGATGATTATGATGATGATTATTAACAACACTGAGGCTGGGTGGCCATCTGTTAGGGGTGCTTTGCTTGTGCTTTTGGAGCACAAAGGTAGAAGGGGGTTGGACAAGATGGCCCAAGGTATCTCTTCCAACCTTCCAATATGATTATGATTAACATTGAGACTGTATTTCTCCCCGTTTGGTTTTTTTTTTTACTTCAAAGTAAGAGATGTGCCGTGTGCATAGGAATTTGTTTATGGGTGTGTTTTTTTCAACTATAGTCCAGCCCTCCAACAGCCTAAGGGACCATGAACTGGCCCCCCTGTTTAAAAAGTTTGGGGACCCCTGTTCTAGGCAGATATAGCCAGTCAACATCACTGCATTATTATTATTATTATTATTATTATTATTATTATTATTATTATGACACAGCAAACAAGATAGATGTGCTGGATTTCGTATCACAAAATCACAAGTCGAACACTTCCCAAGTGTCTAGGACTGTGTGATGTATTCGGATGATGCGCGCAGATCCCAGCAGGGTGGTCTTTTGCAGTTGGCAGATCGTAATTTTGTCAATGTCTATTGTTTCCAAATGCCGGCTGAGATCTTTTGGCACGGCACCCAGTGTGCCCATCACCACCGGGACCACCTGTACTGGTTTCTGCCAGAGTCTTTGAAGTTCAATCTTGAGGTCCTGATAGCGGCTGAGTTTTTCATTATTATTATTATCATTATTATTATTATTATTATTATTATTACAGGACGATGCAGCTTCCTTGCACAGTCTGCATTTTGAGTCATATTATTATCATCATCATCATTATTATTATTACAGGACGATGCAGCTTCCTTGCACAGTCTGCATTTTGAGTCATATCATCATCATCATCATTATTATTATTATTACAGGACGATGCAGCTTCCTTGCACAGTCTGTATTTTGAGTCATATCATCATCATCATCATCATCATCATCATTATTACAGGACGATGCAGCTTCCTTGCATTTTGGGTATTATTATTATTATTATTATTATTATTATTACAGGACGATGCAGCTTCCTTACACAGTCTGCATTTTGAGTCATATTATCATTATCATTATTATTATTATTATTATTATTATTATTACAGGACGATGCAGCTTCCTTGCACAGTCTGCATTTTGAGTCATATTATCATCATCATCATCATCATTATTATTATTATTACAGGACAATGCAGCTTCCTTGCACAGTCTGTATTTTGATTCATATTATCATCATCATCATCATCATCATCATTATTACAGGACGATGCAACTTCCTTGCATTTTGGGTACTATTATTATTATTATTATTAATTATTATTATTATTATTATTATTATTATTATTACAGGATGGTGCAGATCTTTTGCTCTTTGACAGACACACCTTACTCGCACCAGCATTCTGAGCCCAGACCCCAATCCTTGTGGGATGCACCCAAAGTCGGATGAGTTGAGTTTATTTTTGGGGGGAGAATTCCCATTTCCCCTTCGGTGCATCTCCTTCCTCCTCCTCCTTCCTTTCCATTGCCACGCAAACCTTTGGCTTCTCCCTGCAGTGGATTCTTGCTGAAACTTCTCCTCTCCTCCCCCATCTGTGTTTTTATTTTTCCTGAAAAGCTTCCAGGCTGTGAGTGTGTGTGTGAGAGAGAGAGAGAGAGAGAGCTCTTCCCTGTCCTAAAATGCCCTCCTCGCCTTCCCTTTCTCCCTAAGAGTTTCCACGCCAAGGGAAAAGGAAGCGGGTCCCGCACTTTGTCGGGGGTCCAAGAAGGAACTTTGCAAGGGGAGCCAAAGCAGCCTCGCTTTCTTCCTGTCTCGCCCCCCTCCCCAGCTCGGAAAAGGGGCCGAGCCTTGAGAGCGGAGCCCGGCCCTGCCCTGCATGAGAAGGAGGGAGGGAGGGAGCGAAAAAGGCAAAGGAAAGAGAGAGAGAAGGAAGGAGGGAGGGAGGGAGGGAGGAAAGGAGGGAGGGAAGGGGAGGAAGGAGGGGGGGAAGCCCTCCCATCTCTTCCCACTTCTCTCTCTTTCCTTCCCCCCCTCCTCTCCCCTTTCCCACTCCTGATTCTTCCCTTTCTTTCTTTCTTTCTTTTTTTGCAATTCCTCCTCTTGTATGTGTGTGCTTCCCGGGACCTGCCAGCATGCCTGCCTCCCGCAGGGGCTTCCTCGTCCTCTTCTCCTGCCTCGTCCTGGGACAAGCCTTGGATTTTACCGACTACACTGATGTCTTGGAAGAAGAGGAAGAGCCCGAGCCCATTGACTACAAGGATCCTTGCAAAGCTGGTAAGACGAGGCTCTCTCGTGGGAGAATGGCCTCTTGGGTCTCCTTACCTGTCCCTGAAAACTCCTCTTTGGCTGTGATGATATCAGGACAAGGGTGATGATGATAAAGGGTCTTTTGTGTCTCAACCTGGGTCAAGCCCATTGCTTAGCTGGCATCTGGCGGACAAAAGAAAGACAGGAAAGTTGCTGTGAGTTTTCCGGGCTGTATGGCTATTTTCCAGAAGCATTCTCTCCTGACATTTCATGCACGTCTATCTGAGGCCATTTGCTTAGCTGGCATCTGGCAGACAAAAGAAAGACAGGAAAGTTGCTGTGAGTTTTCCGGGCTGTATGGCTATTTTCCAGAAGCATTCTCTCCTGACATTTCACACAAATCTATGGCAGGCATCCTCAGAAGTTGATCCCTCAACCTCCGAGGCCATTTGCTTAGCTGGCATCTGACAGACAAAAGAAAGACAGGAAAGTTGCTGTGAGTTTTCCGGGCTGTATGGCTATTTTCCAGAGGCATTCTCTCCTGACATTTCACACAAATCTATGGCAGGCATCCTCAGAAATTGATCCCTCAACCTCTGAGGCCCATTGCTTAGCTGGCATCTGGCAAACAAAAGAAAGACAGGAAAGTTGTTGTGAGTTTTCCGGGCTGTATGGCTATTTTCCAGAAGCATTCTCTCCTGACATTTCACACAAATCTATGGCAGGCATCCTCAGAAGTTGACCCCTCAACCTCCGAAGCCATTTGCTTAGCTGGCATCTAGCAGACAAAAGAATGACAGGAAAGTTGCTGTGAGTTTTCCAGGCTGTATGGCTATTTTCCCGAAGCATTCTCTCCTGACGTTTCATGCACGTCTATCTGAGGCCATTTGCTTAGCTGGCATCTGGCAGACAAAATAAAGACAGGAAAGTTGCTGTGAGTTTTCCAGGCTGTACGGCTATTTTCCAGAAGCATTCTCTCCTGACATTTCATGCACGTCTATCTGAGGCCATTTGCTTAGCTGGCATCTGGCAGACAAAAGAAAGACAGGAAAGTTGCTGTGAGTTTTCCAAGCTCTGTGCCTATTTTCCAGAAGCATTCTCTCCTGACGTTTCGCCCACATCTATGGCAGGCATCCTCAGAGGTTGTGAGGCATGGATAAACTAGGCAAGGAAAGGAAAAAAATATATACCTGATGTTTCATGCACATGTATCTGAGGCCATTTCCTTAGCTGGCAGAAAGACAGGAAAGTTGTTGTGAGTTTTCCGGGCTGTATGGCTATTTTCCAGAAGCATTCTCTCCTGACATTTCACACAAATCTATGGCAGGCATCCTCAGAAGTTGACCCCTCAACCTCCGAGGCCATTTGCTTAGCTGGCATCTGACAGACAAAAGAAAGACAGGAAAGTTGCTGTGAGTTTTCCAAGCTCTATGGCTATTTTCCAGAAGCATTCTCTCCTGACGTTTCACACAAATCTATGGCAGGCATCCTCAGAAATTGATCCCTCAACCTCTGAGGCCCATTGCTTAGCTGGCATCTGACAGACAAAAGAAAGACAGGAAAGTTGCTGTGAGTTTTCCAAGCTCTATGGCTATTTTCCAGAAGCATTCTCTCCTGACGTTTCACACAAATCTGTGGCAGGCATCCTCAGAAGTTGACCCCTCAACCTCTGAGGCCCATTGCTTAGCTGGCATCTGACAGACAAAAGAAAGACAGGAAAGTTGCTGTGAGTTTTCCGGGCTGTATGGCTATTTTCCAGAAGCATTCTCTCCTGACATTTCACACAAATCTATGGCAGGCATCCTCAGAAGTTGACCCCTCAACCTCCGAAGCCATTTGCTTAGCTGGCATCTAGCAGACAAAAGAATGACAGGAAAGTTGCTGTGAGTTTTCCAGGCTGTATGGCTATTTTCCCGAAGCATTCTCTCCTGACGTTTCATGCACGTCTATCTGAGGCCATTTGCTTAGCTGGCATCTGGCAGACAAAATAAAGACAGGAAAGTTGCTGTGAGTTTTCCAGGCTGTACGGCTATTTTCCAGAAGCATTCTCTCCTGACATTTCATGCACGTCTATCTGAGGCCATTTGCTTAGCTGGCATCTGGCAGACAAAAGAAAGACAGGAAAGTTGCTGTGAGTTTTCCAAGCTCTGTGCCTATTTTCCAGAAGCATTCTCTCCTGACGTTTCGCCCACATCTATGGCAGGCATCCTCAGAGGTTGTGAGGCATGGATAAACTAGGCAAGGAAAGGAAAAAAATATATACCTGATGTTTCATGCACATGTATCTGAGGCCATTTCCTTAGCTGGCAGAAAGACAGGAAAGTTGTTGTGAGTTTTCCGGGCTGTATGGCTATTTTCCAGAAGCATTCTCTCCTGACATTTCACACAAATCTATGGCAGGCATCCTCAGAAGTTGACCCCTCAACCTCCGAGGCCATTTGCTTAGCTGGCATCTGACAGACAAAAGAAAGACAGGAAAGTTGCTGTGAGTTTTCCAAGCTCTATGGCTATTTTCCAGAAGCATTCTCTCCTGACGTTTCACACAAATCTATGGCAGGCATCCTCAGAAATTGATCCCTCAACCTCTGAGGCCCATTGCTTAGCTGGCATCTGACAGACAAAAGAAAGACAGGAAAGTTGCTGTGAGTTTTCCAAGCTCTATGGCTATTTTCCAGAAGCATTCTCTCCTGACGTTTCACACAAATCTGTGGCAGGCATCCTCAGAAGTTGACCCCTCAACCTCTGAGGCCCATTGCTTAGCTGGCATCTGACAGACAAAAGAAAGACAGGAAAGTTGCTGTGAGTTTTCCGAGCTGTATGGCTTTTTTCCAGAAGCATTCTCTCCTGACGTTTCATGCACATCTATCTGAGGCCATTTGCTTAGCTGGCAGAAAGACAGGAAAGTTGCTGTGAGTTTTCTGGGCTGTATGGCTATTTTCCGGAAGCATTCTCTCCTGATGTTTCGTGCACATCTATCTGAGGCCCATTGCTTAGCTTGGCATCTGGCAGACAAAAGAAAGAGGAAAGTTGTTGTGAGTTTTCCAGGCTGTATGGCTATTTTCCAGAAGCATTCTCTCCTGATGTCTCACACAAATCTATGGCAGGCATCTTCAGAAGTTGACTGCTATAGATATGGGCGAAACATCAGGAGAGAATGCTTCTGGAACATAGCCATACAGCCCAGAAAACTCACTGCAACCCAATGATTCAGCCTTCGACAACACAAGAGAGGAAAGTTTGTGGGTTGCGGTGACTTTTCCGAACTGTCATATTCCAGAAGCATTCTCTCCTGACGTTTCGTCCACATCCATAGCAGGCATCCTCAGAGGTTGTGAGGTTTGTTGGAAACAAAGCAAATGAGGTTGATATATCTCTGGAAGGTCCAGAGTGGGAGAAAGAACTCATGTTTGTTGGAGGCAAGTGTGAATGTCGCAACTGGCCATCATGATTAGCATTGGAAATAATTGCTTCGAAGCCTGGCTGCTTCCTGCCTGGGGAGACGGATTCTTTGTTAGGAGGAAACCACGAAAATGAGCAAAACCTGGCTGCTAGTATTTAAAAAAACTCTAAAACAGTAAATAAAGAACAACACTCATAAACAGGAAAACTCACAGCAACCCAGTGACTCTGGCCATGAAAGCCTTCAACAACACAGAGGAAAGTTTCCAACCCGCACACAAACCTACAAACGTTAGCACACCCTATCTCTCCAAACCTTCTTAAGCCACTCTTTCAAAAGTTCAAACCCAACAAGAAAAGCCTCCTTGTGTTCTTTGTCCGAACAAAAGTTTACAGCTTTGAGAAGTGAGGCTTTGTGACTTTTTCCCCAAACAAACCAGAAACCACCACCGCCCCCTTCAAGCTCTTCTTCCAAGGAAATTCAGCTCAGCATTAATGTGTTTTTCTCCCCCTCTTTTTCCCTCTAACAATGACTTGTGTGACAGGGGCTCTTTGTGCCGCGAGGATATGGCAACGGAAAGAGACCCTTTTGCCGGGATGTTTGTGGGTCGCAGGGAAGTAAACAGAGACAGAGACCAGGATGGAGGCTAGGGCTGGGCCGGCACTGTTTGTCCTCCTCTTTGGGGGACAGAATTCCCTGCTTAACAGACAGTTTGAGCGGAAAACTGTCAAAGCAGAGGGCCACTTTGGCAGAGGAATTGGCTAGGGAAACGTATTGGATGACTTAGGCCCAGGAGGGACTCCAACGTGGTCCATCCAGTCCTCAGAACTGGTTCTTTCCAACTCTTAATAGCAGGGGTCCCCAAACTAAGGCCCGGGGGCCGGATGCGGCCCATCAAAGCCATTTATCCGGCCCCCACGGCACAAGGGCAGAAGGGGGTTGGGCTAAATGACCTAAGGGGTCTCTTCTTCTCTTACAACCATTATTATTATTATTATTATTATTATTATTATTATTATTATTATTATTATTATTATTAACATTGAGGCTGGGTGGCCATCTGTCAGGGGTGCTTTGCTTGTGCTTTCGGTGTACAAAGGCAGAAGGGGATTGGACTCTATGGCCCAAAGGGTCTCTTCCAACACTCTTTTTTGTTGCTGTTGTTGTTGTTGTTGTTGTTGTTGTTGTTGTTGTTGCTTGGTGGCCAACTATAGTCCGGCCCTCCAATGGTCCAAAGGATCGTGAACTGGCCCCCTGTTTAAAAAGTTTGGGGACCCCTGCTTAATAGCAATGGAACCAGGTTGCTGTGAGTTTATGGCCATGTTTGAGAAGCATTCTCTCCTGACGTTTCGCCTGCATCTGTGGCAGGCCTCCTCAGAGGTTGTGAGGTATGTTCGAAACTATGCAAGTGGGGTTTATTTATTTATTATTATTTATTACAATATTTATATCCTGCCTTTCTCACCCAGTAGGGGACTCTGCACGGCTTACAATAAAACACATATATAAAATTGTACGATACATTGTGAATCAATTAAAAAGTTATTAAATTACATCAGATATTCATAAAAACACTTTTAAAATACGGATGGGTTTATATATCCAAGTTGGGAGCAAGTGTGAATGTTTCAATTGGCCACCTTGATTAGCATTGAATAGCCTTTCAATTTCAGGTTTTGGCTGCTTGTGGGGATCCCTTGTTGAGAGGTGTTAGCTGGCCCTGATTGATTCATGTCTGGATTTCCCCTGTTTTTTAATTTTTGTATAGAATGTAATCAGGTCTTTTCAAGCCTGGTTGTTTGGCTTGGTACTTTGATATGGCCTAAGGGCTAATAGTAGGAGCCCGGTGGTGAAGTGTGTTAAAGCACTGAACTGCTGAACTTGCAGACCGAAAGGTCCCAGGTTCAAATCCCGGGAGCGGAGTGAACGCCCGCTGTTAGCTCCAGCTTCTGCCAACCTAGCAGTTCGAAAACATGCCAATGTGAATAGATCACTAGTTACCGCTCCGGCGGGAAGGTAACAGCGTTCCATGCAGTCATGCCGGCCACATGACCTTGGAGGTGTCTAAGGACAACGCCAGCTCTTCGGCTTAGAAATGGAGAGGAGCACCAACCCCCAGAGTCAGACATGATTGGACTTAACCTTTACCTTAAGAGCTAATCAATAAAATGTTCTTCTTGGTCACCAATATACAGTAGAGTCTCACTTATCCAACATAAATGGGCCGGCACAACATTGGATAAGTGAATATGTTGGATAATAAGGAGAGATTAAGAAAAAGCCTATTAAATATCAAAATAGGTTATGATTTTACAAATTAAGCACCAAAACATTATGTTATACAACAAATTTGACAAAAAAGTGGTTCATTACACATTAATGTTATGTACTAATTACTGTATTTATGAATTTAGCACCAAAATATCACAATGTGTTGAAAACATTGACTACAAAAATGCGTTGGATAATCCAGAACATTGGATAAGTGAGTGTTGGATAAGTGAGACTCTACTGTATATAAAATTGTACGATACATTGTGAATCAATTAAAAAGTTATTAAATTACATCAGATATTCATAAAAACACAGAAAATACTTATAAAATCCTCTGGATGACTGCTGACCCATCCACTTTCAAATTCAACCAGAAGATTGAAGCCACTGTGAAGTGAGTAAAATTAAGAAAGATTCTTACTTTGACAGTCAAAAACCCCTCTGCGGGATTAGAATAGAAGACTTGTGCTTGGATTGAAAAAAGGGGAGAAAGGGATTTGACGCAAAAGAGGAGTTTAGAACACCCGAGGTCCCTTGGCCGGGGTTTCTGCCAGAGTCTTTGAAGTTCAATCTTGAGGTCCTGATAGCGGCTGAGTTATTCCTGTTGTTTTTCGTCAATGCGACTGTCCCCTGGGATGGCAACATCAATGATCCAAACCTTTTTCTTTTCCACAACTGTGATGTCTGGTGTGTTGTGTTCCAGAACTTTGTCAGTCTGGATTCGGAAGTCCCACAGTATCTTTGCATGTTCATTTTCCAAGACTTTTGCAGGTTTGTGATCCCACCAGTTCTTTGCTGCTGGGAGGTGGTACTTGAGGCATAAGTTCCAATGAATCATTTGGGCCACATAGTTGTGCCTCTGTTTGTAGTCTGTCTGTGCAATTTTCTTACAGCAGTTGCGGATATGATCAATGGTTTCATCGGCTTCCTCGCACAGTCTGCATTTTGGGTCATCAGCTGATTTCTCGATCTTGGCCTTGATTGCCTTTGTCCTGATGTCTTGCTCCTGGGCTGCAAGGATCAGGCCTTCTGTCTCCTTCTTCTGGGTCCCATTCGTGAGCCAGAGCCAGGTCTTCTCCTTATCAGCTTTTCCTTCAATTTTGTCAAGGAACTTTCCATGCAGTGTTTTGTTGTGCCAGCTGTCAGCTCTAGTTTGTAGTGCGGTTTTCTTGTACTGGTTTTTTTTGTCTGCTGTGTGTTGAGGAGTTTCTGATTTTTGACTTCACTCAAAGCAGGTTCTTCACTTTGCTTGACATATTCTGCCAGGGCATGTTCTTCTTTCACTGCTTGTTTTACTTGTAAGAGTCCTTTGCCCCCTGATCTTCTAGGCAGATATAGCCGGTCAACATCACTGCGAGGGTGCAGTGAGTGATGAATGGTCATGAGTTTTCTTGTTTTTCTGTCCAAATTGTCCAGTTCCATCTGTGTCCAGTTTATGATGCCAGCAGTATATCTTATGACAGGTATGGCCCAGGTGTTTATGGCCTTGACGGTGTTGCCTCCATTGAGCTTACTTTTGAGAATTTTTCTAACCCTTTGTGTGTATTCTTTACTGACCACAGTTTTCACATGTTCATGCTTGATGTTGTCCAGCTGTAATATGCCCAGATATTTATAGGCCTCTGGCTGGTGACACTTTATTGTTTGGCCATTAGGCATATTTATGCCCTCACTTTCAATGATTTTTCCTTTCTTCAATGCCACTGTCGAACATTTGTCCAAACCAAACTCCATGCTGATATCAGTGCTAAAAATTCGGACAGTGTTAGTCAGAGACTGGATTTCAGTTTCCATTTTCCCATATAGCTTCAGGTCATCCATGTACATCAGATGTGAAATTTTGTGTGAGATGTATTATTATTATTATTATTATTATTATTATTATTATTATTATTATTATTATTATTATGAGTAGTGTTAGCTGGCCCTAATTGATTCATATCTGGATTTCCCATTTTTGAGTGTTATATTTTGTTTACTATCCTGATTTTAGAGGGTTTTTTTTAATACCAGGAGCCAGATTTTGTTCATTTTCATGGTTTCCTCCTTTCTGGGTGCAATTCGATCAAAGTTGAGCTCTACTGAGCACCATTTGTGATCCTGCTGCCAATTTGACCATTGACTGTTGACAGGGACAGCTTGGCTGCCGGTGAGGCAAGGAAAGTCTCAAAGGTTTTCAGTTTCCTTCCTCTCCCAGTGACATTCAGACAAACAGCTGGAGAGTTTGGAGCAGGCGGAGAACATCTGTCGTACTCCATTTTTGTCGTTGCCGATTGTACACGTCAAGTAGAGAGCCGGGGATTGAGAGCCACTACTTCAAGCATGCTCTACAGTCCAAATAGCACCATTAATGCAGAATCTCCCCATTGCCAGCCACCAATCAGTCTTCTATTCATCCAAGGGTTGCACTGTTTCTTTAAAAATACCACTTAAAGTATTTGAATGACAATTTAATCCATCACATGACAGCTTGGCGCACTGGTTCTATCCGTAGCCAAACGGAATTTGGCAGGGCAGAACTACAATAAAACATTAAAAATATCAGCGTTCATCTGATTATATTGGCAGAGGTAACATCAATGATTATTAATAGCACTAGTCTAGCTTGCTTCAAGCTGCTCTTAGCAGGCCATGCAAAGACTTTCTTGGGCCTCTCCCATTTCTTTAGCTTGGTAGTTTTTACAAAGACTTTTAGCTTTTAAAATTTAATTCCTGCTGGAATTACTGTATATACTCAAGTATAAGCCTAGTTTTCCAGCCTTTTTTTTTAAGACTGAAAAAGCCCCCCTCGGCATATACTCGGGTGAGGGTCCTGGTTGGCTTATCTTTGTGTCAGCTTATACTCGAGAATATATGGTACATTTATTATTTTTCTCTATTATTGTTGCCACTATTACATTTATTATTATTATTATTATTATTATTATTATTATTATTATTATTATTATTTTATGACACAGCAAACAAGATAGATATGCTGGATTTCGTATCACAAAATCACAAGTCGAACACTTCCCAAGTGTCTAGGGCTGTGTGATGTATTTTCGGATGATGCGTGCAGCTCCCAGTCGGGTGACCTTTTGCAGTTGGCAGATCGTGATTTTGTCAATGCCTATTGTTTCCAAATGCCGGCTGAGATCTTTTGGCACAGCACCCAATGTGCCGATCACCACCGGGACCACCTGCACTGGTTTTTGCCAGAGTCTTTGAAGTTCAGTCTTGAGGTCCTGATAGCGGCAGAGTTTTTCCTGTTGTTTTTCGTCAATGCGACTGTCACTTGGGATGGCAACATCTATTATTATTATTATTATTATTATTATTATTATTATTATTATTATTTGCCTCTATTATTATTGGTATTATTACATTTATTATTTTTCTCTATTACTGTTGCTACTACAGTAGAGTCTCACTTATCCAAGCTAAACGGGCTGGCAGAAGCTTGGATAAGCAAATATCTTGGATAATAAGGAGGGATTAAGGAAAAGCCTACTAAACATCAAATTAGGTTATGATTTTACAAATTAAGCACCAAAACATCATGTTATACAACAAATTTGATGGAAAAAGTCATTCAATACGCAGTAATGCTATGTAGTAATTACTGTATTTATGAATTTAGCACCAAAATATCACAATGTATTGAAAACATTGACTACAAAAATGGCTTGGATGATCCAGAAGCTTGGATAAGCGAGGCTTGGATAAGTGAGACTCTACTGTATTACACTTAATTTACTCTATTTTTATTATTATTAATACATTTATTATTTCACTCTGATCTTATTATTACTATATTTATTATTTTACTATATTTATTACTACATATATTATTTTCCTATATTTTTATTATTATTATTATTATTACATGTATTATTTTACTCTATTATTATTAAAAGGATACATAAGCACATTTAGGGTATAAATAATTGAAATAAATAAATAAATAAATAAATTTACATTGAAGAAGATGACAATAATGACTTAATCAGCATTGGACAATCTTATCTTAAATTAGAGCTTTATGTAAATATTCAAAAACATTTAACCTACTGATGCCTCGATTTTATTGGTATCTATTTTTATTTCTGAAATTTACCGCTCTCGGCTTATACTGTTTTCCCAGTTTTTTTGTGGTAAAATTAGGTGCCTCGGCTTATATTTGGGTCGGCTTATACTCGAGTATATACGTATATTTTCCTACATACAGTTCCCTACAATGATAGAGGTTGCTGTGAGATTTCCGGGCTCACAACCTCTGAGGATGCCTGCCATAGATGTGGGCAAAACATCAGAAGAGAATGCTTCTGGAACATGGCTATACAGCCCAGAAAACTCACAGCAACCCAGTGATTCCGGCCATGAAAGCCTTTGACAGCACACAGAAGCTAAATAATTCTACACTGATTTCATTTTTCGGATATCATTCCTTGGAAGCTCATCTCCTTCTTCCAACAGAGTCATCCGTCATTGATGTAAACGATGTCAACGTGGCGCTTTTCCTGGGTGACCCTAATTGCAGGACAGGTTGCCAACTTTCAGGGCAGGGATGATTCCTTCTGTAGTCATAATGTTAGGTGAGGCTTTTCAAAAGCACGAGGTTCACCTTAACTTGAGTTGACATCAGGCTTACATTTTTATAACTCTGGTGTTTGTTGTTGAGAGCCTCCAAATGATTTCCATCATATGGTGACTCTATGGCTTGATTGCTAAGTAAAAATAAAACTGAAATACTTTTTCAGACCTCACAACCTCTGAGGATGCCTGCCATAGATGTGGGCGAAAGGTCAGGAGAGAATGCTTCTGGAACATGGCCATACAGCCCGGAAAACTCACAGCAACCCTGTTATTCCGGCCATGAAAGCCTTCGAAAATACATTTTCCACTGGAAACCTTAGCAGCTTTTTTTAAAGCCCTGGGATTCAGATATATGGATATGCGGATATGCGGATCTCTGCAAAAGTTCCGTTTTTTGTCCTGGCCAGAAAAACTGTGTCTTCCAGACGTTTCATGAAGTATCTGCCACACAAACAAACCTCATGGGTTAGGACCACTTCTGCCCAAGTTAGCACTATACAATGAAACAGGAACACACACTTTCAAACCAGGAACAGAACTTTGTCATTATTGACACTTTTTAAAGCTTGGCTGTCTGGCCATCTGTCCAGACAGTGTTGTTTGTGTATTTGTAGTAGGAACAATGGGGTGTTGTTCCTGGGTTGTATATGGCTGTTCCTATTAGTGTCCTGCATGACCTTGGCTCTCAATACAGTAGAGTCTCACTTATCCAACACTCGCTTATCCAACGTTCTGGATTATCCAACGCATTTTTGTAGACAATGTTTTCAATACATCATGATATTTTGGTACTAAATTCGTAAATACAGTAATTACTACATAGCATCACCATGTATTGAACTACTTTTTCTGTCAAATTTGTTGTATAACATGATATTTTGGTGCTTAATTTGTAAAATCATAACCTAATTTGATGTTTAATAGGCTTTTCTTTAATCCCTCCTTATTATCCAACATATTTGCTTATCCAACGTTCTGCTGGCCCATTTACGTTGGATAAGCAAGACTCTACTGTATTTACATTCCTCTCTAGCACAGCCAGTAGTAAATTTTTGCAAGTTACTAAACTGTACCCATGTTGTCAGCATACACCCAGTGAGAAACTGAAATATATAACCCAGCAACATCATCCTGTTGTTCCCTGTCACAAGTTCACCACAAAACCCGTCTGCACAGATGGCCATACAACAAGGTCTGACTAATTACAGTAATGATGACACTCTGTTCCTGGTTTGAAATTGTCTGTTCCTGTTTCATCGTATACTATTTAATGTGAAAGTATTTGTTGCACCCCAGGAACTTCATTTTTTCTGCCACAAACTTGATTAAACAGGTGAAGGATGAAGTTCCTCTTCCTAGGAAAAGTTTTTGCCTTCTTCTCAAGTGTCACCTTCTTTTTAGGAACTGACCGATCAGGAACAAATATCTAGCCCAGATAAAATATTCCGTGATTTCCAATTGTTGGGACATACAGACATGCGAAGTTCTGAATATTTGGTCAAAACCCGGGATATTCCTGCACCTGGAAATTTCGTGGTTTTTTGCCTTTTGTAGTGATTGCTTCTGGGTTTACAGGGAATGGTTGCGGGAGCTCCTGGGTTAAAGGTACTGTCTAGACCGGCCCATTATCTTGTATTGGGCCTTATCTCTGTTTTAACACCAGGAAACCCTCTCTCACAATACTGCAATTTGTACAATGCATGCAAAAATCTTTAAAAGGGCCACAGTGATGTATTTGGGTTTTGCAGCTTCAGAGTTGCCATAGATTTGTTCTCATTTATTCTCAGCACAGAAGCGCTGCTGTGCCCAAAGGTCTCCTTTTATATCCATGACTCCCTAAAAGCCTTTGCTTTGAACTTGAGAATGAAGATCCTAAATCATTTGCTTGATCTTTCCTACCCATCAGCATGGCATGGGTTTCCCTGGGCTTCCAGATTCCCAGATTCCCAGAGCAGCTGTCTAGCTTTGCTCTCCCCACCCAACGTTTGCTGGGCGGTTCCCGTGGTGGCAGTTTCTCCAGAAGGACAACCCAACTTGAGATCCAACTGTTAGCAATGCCTTAGCAATACCACAATCTGGCCTTGCCCTTTCCGTAGGAGGACTGGGAGAGGCAGGAAAGCGGGGTTGCCTTGGGTCAGCAAAACTTGCAGTGGCTGTCAAAATAAACCTCCTCGTTGCTGGGGATGAGCCAAAGCAGTTGCCATAGCAGCCCATAGACCATGATGAGCCAGCAAGGGCCCCCATATGAACCCACTCCTGATGCAGTAGAGAATGGCTGGAATTTGCTCAAAAGCTCGAAAGTAACTCAACCAGAGGTTTCTCTGCCACAGTGGTTGCATGAGAAGATGCAACTGATCTCAATTCTTCAATAGTACCTATAAAATGCACATGTTTGGCTTCTTTGCTCATTGTCGCTGTGGGCATGCATGCTCTGAAATGTGTGCTTCATCCGTAAATGGGATTTCATACAGTGGTATCATAGGACCAAAGGCTTTCATGGCCACAATCACTGTGTTGCTGTGAGTTTTCCAAGCTGTATAGCCATGTTCCAGAAGCATTCTGTATATGTATATATGTATACAGTCTCACTTATCCAACATAAACGGGCCATCAGAACGTTGGATAAGTGAATCTGTTGGATAATAAGGAGGGATTAAGGATAAGCCTATTAAACATCAAATTAGGTTATGATTTTACAAATGAAGCACCAAAACATCATGTTATACAACAAATTTTACAGAAAAAGTAGTTCAATACGCAGTAATGCTATGTAGTAATTACTGTATTTATGAATTTAGCACCAAAATATCACGATATATTGAAAACATTGACTACAAAAATGCGTTGGATAATCCAGAACGTTGGATAAGTGAGACTCTACTGTATTAGGGGCCCCTGGTGGTGGCGCAGTGTGTTAAAGCGCTGAGCTGCTGAATTTGCAGACCGAAAGGTCCCAGGTTCAAATCCCGGGAACAGAATGAGCGCCCGCTGTTAGCCCCAGCTCCTGCCAACCTAGCAGTTCGAAAACATGCCAATGTGAGTAGATCAATAGGTACCACTCCGGCGGGAAGGTAAGGGCGCTCCATGCAGTCATGCCAGCCACATGACCTTCGAGGTGTCTATGGACAATGCCGGCTCTTCGGCTTAGAAATGGAGATGAGCACCAACCCCCAGAGTCAGACATGACTGGACTTAACGTCAGGGGAAAATCTTTACCTTTACCTATATGTACACACATACGTATACATATGTACCTATATACATATATATAATATAATTTACAATAATATATAATATTATAATATATTGTATATGCATATAATATTAATAATATTATTTTGTAATACAATATAATACTAATAATACAATATAATAATGTTAATTATATACTATATATTACATGTAGAATCATAGAATCATAGAATAGTAGAGTTGGAAGAGACCTCATGGGCCATCCAGTCCAACCGCCCGCTAAGAAGCAGGAAATCGCATTCAAAGCACCCCCGACAGATGGCCATCCAGCCTCTGCTTAAAAGCCTCCAAAGAAGGAGCCTCCACCACAGTCCGGGGCAGAGAGTTCTACTGCCGAACAGCCCTTCTCACAGTGAGGAAGTTCTTCCTGATGTTCAGGTGGAATCTCCTTTCCTGTAGTTTGAAGCCATTGTTCCGCGTCCTAGTCTGCAGGGCAGCAGAAAACAATCTTGCTCCCTCCTCCCTATGGCTTCCCCTCACATATTTGTACATGGCTATCATGTCTCCTCTCAGCCTTCTCTTCTGCAGGCTAAACATGCCCAGCTCTTTAAGCCGCTCCTCATAGGGCTTGTTCTCCAGACCCTTAATCATTTTAGTTGCCCTCCTCTGGACACTTTCCAGCTTGTCAACATCTCCCTTCAACTGTGGTGCCCAGAATTGGACACAGTGTGATTCCAGGTGTGGTCTGACCAAGGCAGAATAGAGGGGAGCAGGACTTCCCTGGATCTAGACGCTATTCCCCTGTTGATGCAGGCCAGAATCCCATTGGCTTTTTTAGCTGCTGCATCACATTGTTGGCTCATGTTTAACTTGTTGTCCACGAGGACTCCAAGGTCTTTTTCGCACACACTGCTGTCAAACCAGGCATTGTCCCCCATTCTGTATCTTTGATTTCCATTTTTTCTGCCGAAATGAAGTATCTTGCATTTGTCCCTGTTGAACTTCATTTTGTTAGTTTCGGCCCATCTCTCTAGTCTTGTCAAGATCGTTTTGAATTCTGCTCCTGTCTTCTGGAGTGTTAGCTATCCCTCCCAATATTATAATATATTGATATAGTAAAAGGTAAAGGTAAAGGTTTCCCCTGACGTTAAGTCCAGTCATGTCCAACTCTGGGGGTTGGTGTTCATTTCCATTTCTAAGCCGAAGAGCCTGCGTTGTCCATAGACACCGCCAAGGTCATGTGGCCGGCATGACTGCATGGAATGCTGTTGATATAGTACAATATAGTAATTTATTGCCAGTATTGTGCTATGCTAATAATATAATATTGTATGTAAATTTAATTTGTAAGCCGCTCTGAGTCCCCTATCTCTCCTAATACATATGGGTGAAACGTCAGGAGAGAATGCTTCTGTAACATGGCCACATAGCCCGGAAAACTCACATCAACCCAAAGAGAGAGGACTATCTAAGGTTCCAATGAAGAATTGGAAATGCTCCACCATTTCCAAAGTATAATAAAGGTAAAGGTTTTCCCCTGACATTAAGTCCAGTCGTGACCGACTCAGGAGGTTGGTGCTCATCTCCATTTCTAAGCCGAAGAGCCGGCGTTGTCCATAGACACCTCCAAGGTCATGTGGCCATAGGCATGACTGCATGGAGCACTGTTACCTTCCTGTAATGTCATTACCTATTGATCTACTCACATTTGCATGTATTCGAACTGCTAGGTTGGCAGAAGCTGGAGCTAACAGCAGGTGCTCAGTCCGCTCCTCGGATTCAAACCTGCGACCTTTTGGCCTGCAAGTTCAGCAGCTCAGTGCTTTAACACACTGCGCCACCGTATTCTACTATTATTTGTTGTTGTTGTTGTTGTTGTTGTTGTTGTTGTTGTTGTGCCTTCAAGTCATTTCTGAATTATGGTGACCTTATCATGGGGTATGCTTGGAAGAGTTTGTTGAGAGTAAGTTTGAGGCTGAAAGAATGTGATTTTACCAAGGTTTCCAAACAATAATATTTGCAACTTGTACATTTGTACCTTTCAGAGGTTCTGGGACCTGGTTTTGTTGTTTGTCTGTTTATTTGATTATCTGGACAAGTTCATCCCTTGGTTCTTTATGTGAATATGATGAGCATTTCCTGGATGAAGCAGGATGCCCACAACATGAAGGATAAAACATAATACCATGACATTTCTTATGGCTGCCCCACAAAACCCAGATATTCCCTTTCGCAGTGGCTTTTCACAGAAAAGCAGCCTCAGATTAAATGCTTTCAACAGACTCACTTGATTCAGTTTTAAGAGATTATGTCCACAGCCCAACACAGGATTAAGTGTGCTTAAGACCAACAAAATCAATGTGCTTAATCAGGTTTAATTCTGTTCTGGACGGAGGCCGATGTGTGTAGGCTTTAATACGTCTGCGTGGATTACCTTTACATTTCATTTGAAACAAAGAAACAAGACCGTTTGATTCTCCTTTCAATGAAACATTCAGCATTGACGATTAAACATGTAAATCAATTTGAGCCATACCAAACAGAAAAATATAGCATAGTAGAATGGCAATAATTTAATAAGTCTACAATGTTTCCTATAAGACTAGCTTGGGTACCCAGCATTGCCCAGGTTATTTGAAAATACAGTAGAGTCTCACTTATCCAACACTCGCTTATCCAACGTTCTGGATTATCCAACGCATTTTTGTAGTCAATGTTTTCTATATATCGTGATATTTTGGTGCTAAATTCATAAATACAGTAATTACTACATAGCATTACTGCATATTGAACTACTTTTTCTGCCAAATTTGTTGTCTAACATGATGTTTTGGTGCTTCATTTGTAAAATCATAACCTAATTTGATGTTTAATAGGCTTTTCCTTAATGCCTCCTTATTATCCAACATATTCGCTTATCCAACATTCTGCCGGCCCGTTTATGTTGGATACGTGGGACTCTACTGTATAAATGTTTTAATTGTACAAAATGCATAAGGTTGTGGGTGAACTACAACTCACATTAGGCCAGGTTAACCCAGAGACACTCCATCACTACTTATAGTTTGTTATGTTGGGCAAGTTTGCTCTAGATGCATCATCGGTGGGGTTCACTATGCTCTCTGGATGTAGGGTAAACTACAACTCCCACTGTGATGAGTTAGTCCCCTCAAAACCCTCCAGTAGGTTGAGTTAGTCGTGGGGTTTCTGTGTGCCAAGTTTGGTCCAAGTCCATCATCGGTGAAAATCACAGTTTCTCTGGTTGTGGGTGAACTACAACTCCCAGAAAGGAAGGTCAGTTCCCCCAAACTCCTCCAGTAATCAAATTTTGGCATATCAGGTACATGTGCCAACTTTGGCCCAGATCCATCAGTATTTGGGTTCACAGTGCTCTCTGGTGAACTACAACTCCCCCAAATCAAAGTGAATATCCCCCAAAGACCTCTAGTATTTTTTGCTGGTCGTGGAGGTTCTGTGTGCCAAGTTTGGTCCAATTCCATCTTTGGTGGAGTTCAGAGTTCTCACCGATTGCAGGTGAACTATACATCCCAGTACCTACAACTCCAAAATGTCCAGGCCAATTCCCTTCAAAACCCACCAGTATTCAAATTTGGACATATCGAGTATGCATGCCAAGTTTGGTCCAGATCCATCATTGTTTGGGTTCATAGCCCCCACCCTTTTAGCCTTTAGGAAAGATTTAAAAACATGGCTCTTCCGGTGTGCTTTCGGAGAGTAACTGTTCCTTTGTTACTCCCCCCAACATTTATCCTCCAGACTGTTTCACTATCTGATGTCCCTGTCCCCCGATGTTTTTATTCTTATCCCTTTCTCACCCCGAGGTTTTAACTTAGTGTTCATGCGGCCCGCCCTTGTTATATTGCTTTCTTGACTTTGTGTTGTACTGTATATTATTCTTTATTGTATTGTTTAATTGTATTATGATATGTTGTTTATACATTTTGTTATATTGTATTGTCCTGGGCATGGCCCCATGTAAGCCGCCCCGAGTCCCCGTTGGGGAGATGGTGGCGGGGTATAAATAAAGTTTTATTATTATTATTATTATTATTATTATTATTATTGACACAACGACATTGTATGACACAGCAAACAAGATAGATATGCTGGATTTCGTTTCACAAAATCACAAGTCGAACACTTCCCAAGTGTCTAGGACTGTGTGATGTATTTTCGGATGATGCGTGCAGATCCCAGTAAGGTGGCCTTTTGCAGTTGGCAGATCGTAATTTTGTCAATGTCTATTGTTTCCAAATGCCGGCTGAGATCTTTTGGCACGGCACCCAGTGTGCCCATCACCACCGGGACCACCTGCACTGGTTTCTGCCAGAGTCTTTGAAGTTCAATCTTGAGGTCCTGATAGCGGCTGAGGTTTTCCTGTTGTTTTTCTTCAATGCGACTGTCACCTGGGATGGCAACATCAATGATCCAAACCT
>NW_026943819.1:7518702-7538702 GCF_035594765.1 Anolis carolinensis
TGAATGTTTGCCATGTATATGTGCATTGTGATCTGCTCTTCGGGGTGAGAAGGGTGGAATATAAATACTGTAAATAAATAATTAATATATTTATTATATTTATTATAATAAATAAATTATCTATATATATAAAAGAGTGATGGCATCACGGCGACCCACAAAACAACAAAACTACAGGCCCCCCAACTTCGAAATTTGACAACACAACCCATCATCCATAGCTCTAGGTTGATACAACAAAAAGAAAAGAAAAATAAAGTCCTAATTAGAGAGAGAGGAATAATTGCTTTTATCCAATTGCTGCCAGTTAGAAGGCTAAGCTCCTCCAACTTGGTCTCCTAGCAACCCAATAAAAAATAATAAAAAACACGAAAAATAATTAAAAACACTAAAAAATTAATACAATAAAATACCATAATAACAAAAAATAACTAAAAATTATACAAGAAAATAATAAAATATAATAAATAAAAAGATAACTTACAATAAAATTAATTAAAAATTACAAATAACGTCAAATAAAAATTACACAACAATTTTTAACCAATACCACAACCACTTTGCCACAGCAACGTGTGGCTGGGCACAGCTAGTATAATTATAAATTATAAGCTAAAATATTGAGAAACAAAGGAGGTGGATGTGTCAGAAGCGAATTGAGATGAGTCGCTTCTGTTGTGATAGAATCGGCTGTCTGCAGAGACGTTGCCTTGGGAATGCCCGGATGTGTTACTATACTGCTGGGAGGCTTCTCTCATGTTTCCATGAGAGCTAGAGCTGACAGACAGGAGCTCACCCCGTCTCGCGGATTTAAATCTTCAGGTCAACAGTTCAGCTGGCACAAGGGTGTAACCCATTGTGCCACCGCGGCACCAAAGTTGGTGACTCACCGCCGCGATTTGGCAGAGAAAGAAAAAGGCCTCGTAAAACTAAAACTCTCACGATTCCTTAGCATTGAGCCATGAGTTGAACTGCATTAATTCCACAGTGTAGATACACCCAAGATACAAGGAGGTAGTTCAGACGTAACACCAACACTTGTTTCGGCCTTACAGGAATGAGCAGCCCAAAATCTCCTGATATACACACTCCTTCTTTCCATCTCTTGCGTCGAAATGCCTCCTCCTCATCCGCCTCCTTTGTTCCTCAATATTTATTGAGTGTGTTAAAGTTACACTATATGAAACGTAGCCATAACAACAAAAAGATAAGCTGAAAACAGGCCAAAATATTTCCTCTCGCTTAGATTAAATGAGTGGGCGTTGCTCCGAGTAAACGAAAGGCAGGCTGTACAATCCCAAAGAGGATTTTTCAATGGGTCCTATCCAAGGTCTTGTCATGATACCCAAACTGTCCCTGTCTCAAAGCCCCATAGTAATTTCACTCCAGAGGTGATACGCAGTCTTGGAATGTGAAGCAGGAATAAATCACCCAGCAGTGTTGGGAAACATTTCCTGAGTTTTATTGCCCTTCCAACGCTGCAGAATGAGAGCAGGGAGGCCCGGCGGGATTGGAGGTGTGCTTAGAAAAAGCATTCCCTGCGGCTCCATCTTCCTTCCTCCACTTGCGGAGAAAAACATGTCTGTGGAGCCAGGACGAGAATCAATCCTCTCCAATCGAAAGAGAAGAGCCGAGAAGAATTCAAGTCAGCCTAAATAAAGGCTGCGTTCCAGTGGCCTGAATATTACCTGCCTTTTCCAGGGATCCTTCCAAGTAATGCATTGTTGTGCCAAATTGAAAGCTCGACGTGTGCACATCTGCCAGAAACGGGTGCCAGGCCTTCTCCAAGAATCGTCAGCTCAAATGGGAAGCAACAGTTGGGAACAACTGTAGCAAGAAGATGCATTTGCGAAGAGCAGCAAGTGGAATGGTAGTGTTTGTAGACGGACTGCAATGGCCAATCTCCTCTGAAGAAATGTTGCCAAGAAAACCCCGTAAATATTTGCAATAGGGCTACAATGACAAATGCGTCCCCGTCGCCAATAGAAGCAAAATTCTACAAAATAAGGGAAAGCACACCATTGCGTTCAAAGTGGATGATTTGTGCTGTTTTATCCATTGTCTTGGAGCAGAATTTTCAACATACAATACGCAGATTTTACTTGTCCGTCAACATCATTGTTAATGCATTGTTGAAGGCTTTCATGGCTGGAATCACTGGGTTGCTGTGAGTTTTCTAGGCTGTATGACCATGTTCCAGAAGCATTCTCTCCTGACGTTTTCCCCACAACATGGCCAACATGGACTCGGGCTGTGGCGCAGGCTGGAGAGCAAGCCAGCTGTAACCAGTCATGAGTTCAAGGCCCGCTCGGAGCCTATGTTTGTCTTGTCTTTGTTCTATGTTAAAAGGCATTGAATGTTTGCCTATATGTGTAATGTGATCCGCCCTGAGTCCCCTTCGGGGCGAGAAGGGAGGAATATAAATGCTGTAAATAAATAAATACAGCCCGAAAAACTCACAGCAACCCATCACTGGTGTTGTTGGGTTTGCAGTACCATTGTAGGCTGGGCTGTGGCACGGCTGGCTACTAACTACTATAAATCACTAATAATAATAAATCACTACTAATAATAAATCACTACTAATAATAAATCACTACGGACCGAGAGGTCATGAGTTCGAAGCCAACTCAGGTCAGATTGAGCTCCCGACTATTAAATAGCCTAGCTTGCTGTTGACCTATGCAGTTCAAAAGACAGTTGCATCTGTCAAGTAGGAAATTTAGGCACCGCTTTATGCGGAGAGTCTAATTTAACTAATGTATGACACCATAAAAACTTCCATCAGCGTGTGGAAGGATGAGGAAGTACTCCATCAAGGACTTGGTGTCACAAGTGGATGGTAAAGCGGCAGCTCCCTTTGTAGCTGGTATTGAGCATATCCTCATGAAGTTGGAAGATTCTAAATTACCTCTGTGCCTGTCTATATATGTCGTATGTCTAATGGCATCAAATGTTTGCCATGTATATGTGCATTGTGATCTGCCCTTCAGGGTGAGAAGGGCGGAATATAAATACTGTAAATAAATAATTAATATATGTATTATATTTATTATAATAAATAAATTATATAATTATAAATTAGTATACTGTAGCATTAATGTAGTGTGACATCACTTGACTTGCCATGACTCAATGCTATGGAAGACTGGGATGTGTAGTTTGGCGAGGCACCAGCATTGCTCGGCAGAGAAGACTTTGTAAAACTACAACTTTCAGGATACCATAGCATTGAGCCATGACAGTCCAAGTGGGGTCACACTGCATTCAATTTACAATGTAAATGCACCTTGGTTTTCTTCTCCTGGCTGGAGAGGGAGAAAGGGGTTAAAGAGAATTCTAAAACAGAGCTGTCTGGGCCAGAAGGGATTACTTTTTCCGCAGACTCTGATCATCACAAAGAGGTGCAAGTTCTAGTCCTGATCACTATAGAAACAGAGGAATATCCGAGTGAGTTTCGTGATATCGTTCTATTATTGTCTGTTCAAACCCTGTAAAGAACAACACGTACTCTTTAAAATATGCCGTGCGAGATCCTGGCTGCGTATGGTGCTTCATGCTTTTGACAAACTCTGTGTGATATCTCAAACATTATCCTTATAGACATCAGCATTAGAATATGAAGTTTTATATATATATATAGTCAAACCACCCCTATCCATGGATTCTGCCACCCATGGCTTGAATATATATATATATATATATATATATATATATATATATATATATACACACACACACTAGCTGTGCCCGGCCACGCGTTGCTGTGGCGAAGTCTGGTGGTATGGGAAATAAAGTATTGAGGAATTGGTGGTAGTTAAGGTAAAGGGTAAAGGTTTTCCCCTGACATTAAGTCCAGTCATGTCTTACTCTGGGGGTTGGTGCTCATCTCCATTTCTAAGCCGAAGAGCCGGCGTTGTCCGTAGACTCCTCCAAGGTCATGTGGGATGACTACATGGAGCGGCGTTACCTTCCCGCCGGAGCAGTACCTATTGATGCACTCACATTTGCATGTTTTTGAACTTCTGGGTTGGCAGAACCTGGAGCTAACAGTGGGGGCTCTCTCCGCTCCCCCAATTCAAACCTGCGGCCTTTCAGTCCAGAAGTTCAGCAGCTCAGCGCTTTAGCACGCTGCGCCATCAGGGGATATTATTTCCTAAAGGTTGTGAATATACAATATTTCTGAATGGT
Organism: Anolis carolinensis; assembly: GCF_035594765.1. Classification (NCBI taxonomy): domain Eukaryota; kingdom Metazoa; phylum Chordata; class Lepidosauria; order Squamata; family Anolidae; genus Anolis; species Anolis carolinensis. The sequence continues at coordinate 7,522,894 of NW_026943819.1, forward strand.
TTTTTTTGTTTGTTGGAGGCAAGTATGAATGCTGCAATTAGGAAAAATGATTAGGATGTAATGGCCATGCAGCTTTAAAGCCTGGCTGTTTCCTCCCTGAGTGAATTTTTTGTTGGGAGGTGTTAGCTGGCCCTGATTGTTTCCTGTCTGGAATTCCCTTGTTTTCAGAGTGGTGTTGTTTGCGATATTTTATGTGCTTCTACTGTCTGTGGCCCTGAGAAAACAGAGGATTTTCCAGACTTTGATGATGGGAATACTTTGTTGGGAGGTGTTAGCTGGCCCTGATTGTTTCCTGTCTGGAATTCCCTTGTTTTCAGAGTGGTGTTGTTTGCGATATTTTATGTGCTTCTACTGTCTGTGGCCCTGAGAAAACAGAGGATTTACCAGACTTTGATGATGGGAATACTTTGTTGGGAGATGTTAGCTGGCCCCGGTTGTTTCCTGTGTGGAATTCCCCTGTTTATTTACTGTCCTGGTTTTAGAGATTATATTGTTCTGCATTATTCTATCCCAGTAATTATTTCATATTAAAGAAGAATCTCACTTATCCAACATTCGCTTATGTTCTGGATTATCCAACGCAGTCTGCCTTTTCATAATCAATGTTTTTGTAGTCAGTGTTTTAAATTCATTGTGATATTTTAGTGGTAAATTTGTAAATACAGTACAGTAGAGTCTCACTTATCCAACATAAACGGGCCAGCAGAATGTTGGATAAGCGAATATGTTGGATAATAAGGAGGGATTAAGGATAAGCCTATTAAACATCAAATTAAGTTATGATTTCACAAATTAAGGACCAAAACATCATGTTAGACAACAAATTTGGAAGAAAAAGTAGTTCAATACACAGTAATTCTATGTAGAAATTACTGGATTTATGAATTTAGCACCAAAATATCACGATATATTGAAAGCATTGACTACAAAAATGCGTTGGATAATCCAGAACGTTGGATAAGCGAGTGTTGGATAAGTGAGACTCTACTGTAAATACTACATAGCATTACTGCGCATGGAACTACTTCTTCTGTCAAATTTGTTGTATAATATGATGTTTTGGTGCTTAATTTGTATAACGATTACCTAATTTGATGTTTAATTGGGTTTTCCTGAATCCATTCTTATTATCCAACATATTCACTTATCCTGCCGGCCTGTTTACGTTGGATAAGTGAGACTCTACTGTATATTTCTAATCTTATATTATCTGCTCAGAACTGGATTATATGAGGCCCCTTCTTCACAGCTGTATAAAATGCACACTGAAGTGGATTATATGGCAGTGTGGAGTCAAGATAATCCAGTGCAAAGCAGATAATATAAGATTCTAAATGGGTTATATAGCTGTGTGGAAGGGCCTTGAGTCTACACTGCCATATAATCCAGTGCAAATTAGATAATCTGTGGAAGAAGCCTAAGTGAGGCCTAAATCTGCCTGTCCCCTAACTGAAACCTGGCTGTCCCTTGGTTGCTAGGCAACCAAGTGGGCAGAGATTAGCCCTCTAAACTGGCAGCAATTGGATAAAAAAAGTATTGCTCTCCCTCTAATTAGGACTTTATTTTCTTTTCTTTTTGTTGTATCAACCTTGAGGTGTGGATGATGGGTTGTGTTGTCAAATTTTGAGGTTGGGGGGCCTGTACTTTTGTTGTTTTGTGAATTGCCGTGATGCCATCACTCTTTTATTTTTATTTATATATATATATATATATATATATATATATATATATATATATGTGTATGAAAATATTTGAATTTTGCTTTTACCATTTATATCGGGAACACTGTTGTACTAGGCTATTGCATGATGTGTTGTCGAAGGCTTTCATGGCTGAAAACACTGAGTTGTTGTGAGTTTTCTGGGCTGTATGACCATGTTCCAGAAGCATTTTCTCCTGACGTTTCACCCACATCTATGGTAGGCATTCTCAGAGGTTGTGAGATCTGTTGGAAACTAGACAAGTGGAGTTTATATATCTGTGGGAGAAAGAACTCTTGTCTGAAGCAAGTGTAAATGTTGCAATTGATCACCTTGATTAGCATTGAATAGCCGTGCAGTATCAAAGCCTGGCTGCTTCCTGCCTGCAGGAATCCTTTGTTGGGAGGTGTTAGCTAGCCCTGATTGTTTCCTGTCTAGAATTTACGTATTATTATTTATTTATTTCCAATATCTATATCCCGCCCTTCTCACCTGAAGGGATTCAGGGCGGCATACAATAATGGCAACAATTTGATGCCTATACACAGTTAAAACACACAGTATATAAAACAATTAAAAATTATAAATACAATATAAAATATACAAATATAATAGATTTAACAAAAAGTTAGATCCATTCGTCCAAGAAGCCTCATGCTATAGCCACAATCAGTCCATGTCGTCTTTGCCATTTATTCTGAGTGTTGCTCTTTATTTACTGTCCTGATTTTAGAGGTTTTTTAAATATTGGTGGCCATACAGCCCGGAAAACTCACAGCAACCCAATGATTCCGGCCATGAAAGCCTTCAACAACACGTTGTGAGGTCTGTTGGCAACTAGGCAAGTGGGGTTTATATATCTGTGGAATGTCACCAGGCAAAGGATTCCCCCAGGCAGGAGGCAGCCAGGCCTCGAAGCTGCAAGTCCATTCCATGCTAATCAAGGTGGCCGATTGCAACATTGCCTCCAACAGACAAGAGTTCTTTCTCCCACCCTGGACATCATTCCACAGATATATAAAACTCCCTTGCCTAGTTTCCAACAGACTTCACAACTTCTGAGGATGCCTGCCATAGATGTGGGGGAAACGTCAGGAGAGAATGCTTCTGGAACATGGCCATACAGTGTGTAAAACTCACAGCAACCCTATGCTATCTATATACAGTAGAGTCTCACTTATCCAACCCTCGCTTATCCAACATTCTAGATTATCCAACGCATTTTTGTAGTCAATGTTTTCAATATATCATGATATTTTGATGCTAAATTTATAAATACAGTAATTACTACATAGCATTACTGCGTATTGAACTACTTTTTCTGCCAAATTTGTTGTCTAACATGATGTTTTGGTGCTTCATTTGTAAAATCATAACCTAATTTGATGTTTAATAGGCTTTTCCTTAATGCCTCCTTATTACCCAACATATTCGCGTATCCAACATTCTGCCGGCCCATTTATGTTGGATAAGTGAGACTCTACTGTATATAAAAGAGTGATGGCATCACGGCAACCCACAAAACAACAAAACTACAGGCCCCCCAACCTCGACATTTGACGACACAACCCATCATCCACGGCTCTAGGTTGATACAACAAAAAGAAAAGAAAAATAAAGTCCTAATTAGAGAGAGAGGAATAATTTCTTTTATCCAATTGCTGCCAGTTAGAAGGCTAAGCTCCTCCAACTTGGTCTCCTAGCAACCCAATAAAAAATAATAAAAAACACTAAAAATAATTAAAAACATTAAAAAAATTAATACAATAAAATACTATAATAACAGAAAATAACTAAAAATAATACAAGAAAATAATAAAATATAATAAATAAAAAGATAACTTACAATAAAATTAATTAAAAAATACAAATAACGTCAAATAAAAAATTACACAACAATTTTCAACCAAGACCACCACCACTTTGCCACAGCAACGCGTGGCCGGGCACAGCTAGTTGTATATAATGGGATGTGAGCATCTTTGTATTTTGGTGTCTACAGGTGTTTGTGCTTTATAGTCATGGTTCCTGAACTGCAAGCAGATTTTGTCCTTATATAATAGTGGATGTGGTTTTGCTATAATTCTGCAATGTGGATTCAGCCCAGGATTCCTTCTCCCTAAGCTCATATGTGACCTGCAGAGTAGAGGTTTTGCCTTCGTTGCTTTGGAAAAAGAAGTGTAATCCTGTAGAAAAATGCAAGGCTGTAACCTAATGCTTCATGTTTGTGAGCCGCAAAGGGAATTAGCCAGCATATTAATTTCTGTAGAGTCAGGCAGCAAAAAAGCTTCTCAGTCCAGATAAACACCAGGCAGAAGGGAAGGGTGAATGGGGAGCATTTAAGCAGCGCATTTAAGAGCAGTGAAGGCTAACCTGTTTGTCATCTCCGAGTTCCTGTTCTCGTTTTATTTTATTTTATTTTTGCCTTGTGTTCAGTTTTAATGAGAGCCTTTCTAAAGCCGTGGTTTTGGAGCTGTGTAAAGATTGTTTCCATTGGCAGTTAATTCAATTGCCAGATGTGCTGAGCGCAAGCCTAGCCAGCTGTTAAAATCAAATTAAAATCATATTAAAGTTTGCAGTCCCTAAAGTTGTGCCCGGTTTCTTCGGACTTTTGGAGCAAAATGAGATTTGTGGCCTGGTTTTCATATCTCTAACGGTTTTGACAATGCTAGATGATTTCTCAGCGTAATTTGGCAGGGGCTAGTTTTAAATTTTTGAAACATATTTTGTTTGAAAAAACAAAAGCCTGTGCTTGCTTTTTCATAACATCTGTGCTGACGTTGACTCCAATGTAATGTAATTTAAGTATATTTTTTAGAGTTGGAGAAAGTATAATCCAAGTAATCCTTACCAATTTTTTTATACACACACACACATATATACATATATATACATATATAAATACATACACACACATATTCCTAATCCGTCTTCAAGCAAGTGCCCAGTCAATCTTGTATGCTCATAAAAGTGTGTTTCCACAGTTGGCTTGAATTCACAAATGAAATCTAAACCTTTTCAATGTGACTGTGGCATTTTCTTTTGTTTATTAAGCAATGCAACATTTCAATAATAATAATAATAATAATAATAATAATAATAATAATAATACTTTATTTTTCTATTCCGCCACCATCTTCCCAGAGGGACTCGGGGCAGCTAACATGGGGCCAAGCCCAAAGCAGAAGCAAAATATGACAAGTTAAAACTAATATAAATGACTAAAAACAATATCCTCATAACATTCAGATATACTGTATATACTCGAGTAAAAGCCTAGTTTTTCAGCCCTTTTTTTAAGACTGAAAAAGCCCCCCTCGGCTTATACTCGGGTGAGGGTCCTGGTTGGCTTGTATTTGGGTCAGCTTATACTCGAGAATATATGGTACATTTATTATTTTTCTCTATTATTATTGGTATTATTACATTTATTATTTTTCTCTATTATCGTTGCTACTATTACATTTATTTTACTCTATTTTTATTATTAATAATACATTTATTATTTCACTCTGATCTTATTATTATTACATTTATTATTTTACTCTATTTATTATTACATGTATTATTTTCCTGTATTTACTATTATTATTATTACATGTATTATTTTACTCTATTATTATTAAAAGGATACATAAGCACATTTACACTGAAGAAGATGAGAATAATGATTTGATCAGAGTTGAACAGTCTTATCTTAAATGTGAGCTTTATGTAAATATTCAAAAACATTTAACCTACTGATGCCTCAATTAATGTAATTTTATTGGTATCTATTTTTATTTCTGAAATTTACCACACTTGGCTTATACTGGAGTCAATGTTTTCCCAGTTTTTTTTGGTGGTAAAATAAGGTGCCTCGGCTTATAATCGGGTCGGCTTATACTCGAGTATATACGTATATTTTCCTACATACAGTTCCCTACAATGATGGAGGTTGCTGTGAGATTTCCTGGCTGTATGGCCATGTTGCAGAAGCATTCTCTCCTGACATTTCACCCACATCTATGGGAGACATCCTCACAACCTCTGAGGATGCCTGCCATAGATGTGGGCGAAACATCAGAAGAGAATGCTTCTGGAACATGGCTATACAGCCTGGAAATCTCATAGCAACCTCCATCATTGTAGGGAACTGTATGTAGGAAAATATATACTTATACTCGAGCATATATGGTACATGCATCGTTGTGAGTTCTTGTCCTTTCCAAGGTTGGGCACTGATGGCACACACGAAAGCTTTAATTTCTAAGCCGAAGAGCCGGCGTTGTCCGTAGACACCTCCAAGGTCATGTGGCCGGCATGACTGCATGGAGCGCTGTTACCTTCCCGCCAGAGCAGTACCTATTGATCTACTCACATTGGCATATTTTCGAACAGATAGGGAAGGTTTCCATGGCCAAGTTGGGATTCAAACCCTGGTCTCTGGAGTCCTAACAGGCAAGATTTGTCAATACCAGACAAGATCTGGAAAAGATCCTTAAGGAAGTGGTCTGCAAACACTTAGAAAGGAATGTGCTCATCGCTAATAGTCAACATGGATTTATCCAAAACAAGTCATGCCAGACTCATCTGATCTCTTTTTTCGATAGAGTTACAAGCTGGGTTGATGCAGGGAACGCTGTAGATGTCGCATATCTGGATTTCAGGAAGGCCTTCCTTCGAGAAGGTCCCCCATGACATTCTGGTAAACAAACTAGTCCAATGTGAGCTAAGCAATACTACAGTTAGTTGGATCTGTAATTGATTAAGCAAATGAACCCAAAGGGTGATTTGCTCCAATACTTCCTCTTTATCCTGGAAAGAAGTGGCGAGTGGAGTGCCATAAGCAGGGTTCCATCAGGGACCACATCAGCTCTAGATATAGTGATCATGGTTTTATATGGGTGAGCAAATGGAGACTCTTATGTGGCATCTGTATCTCAAAAACTAGAGCTTATTGGAGAAAACTGGTGCCTTTTTTGGAATCCGCAGGTCAAATATACCCAGAAACAGGGCTAACACTTGTGGCACGAAAATGTGAGTTGGCCAGTGTAATCGGACTTAACCATGGTCCGATTTAACCATAGATTTTTTTAATGCCTTTTAAATGTATTTGTGTGTTTTTGTATTTGATATTATTGTATGTTGGTTTTATATCTGTAAGCCGCCCCGAGTCCCTCTGGGAAGATGGTGGCGGGGTACAAAAATAAAATTATTATTATTATTATTATTATTATTATTATTATTATAGTCAGTGAGCCCTTCTATTTGGGAATGCATTTTATGTTGGCTGAAATGTGAAATTGGGGTAATAAACAAGCCGATTGCAAAAATGAAGCCACCATTCATGATATGATGGCAGAAAGTCAAGTTGGGGTGCAAAAAGGCTCACTGAATGATCCCTGAACAAATGGGATTCGTTCTTCCTGCCTGTACGACATTCCCTTGCTCTCGTGCCTTTGGACTTGTCAACACTGCAACATGATGCAAGTCAAACTGGTGTTGGTATGTAGATCCCAGTGTCACATTTCCACTTGACTGTCTGCTCCACCTTCCTGCCAAATGCAAAAGGAAGCCCCGTATTTACACAGCAGGGGATTGTCCTGAGTGTGAAGGGTGTGCATTTCATCCATAGCATCTTCTAAACAGAATACCTGCCACTTCTAGTGCAGATGTTAGCCATTTCCTAAAATATTCCATGTAGTATCCTTCAATAGAGAGTCAAGTGTTGGCGGTGACCAGCAGGACATCTGGCCTTCCTGAGCCTGTCATGATGCATGCAAGCTGGAAGGAAGTTATGGCAGTTGGATAGATTAGCTAGTGATGAGTTTATAATGGCAATTGCATAGCAATTGGACTCCAACATTATTAAAGAATCAATGCCTCCTGGAACAATAGGTAACTATTTTCGGAAGTGGTCCTATGAATGCCCAAAGATAGTACCCAAATTAATGATTTTTCTATTACTAGAACAATTCCTTGTGCAGGATTCAAGAAAGAAATAGGATCTTGCATGTGGAATCTCGCCCTCCAAAGGAAGTCCATGCTACTCAGCAGAAAAAACCCCTTCTTATAAATACTAGCTGTTCCCAACCACGCATTGCTGTGCCATAGTCCTAAGTGGGATTTTCTTTGTAGCATTAAAGGTGGCCTAAAAAGGATTCCCCTAGGTATGAAGCAGCCAGGCTTTGAAGCTGCAAGGCTATTCAAGTTGGGTAACAATGGAGTCCCCTAGCTATGAAGCAGGCAGGCTTTGGAGCTGAAGGACTATTCAATTGTATTCAAGTTGGGTAACAATGGAGTCCCCTAGCTATGAAGCAGCCAGGCTTTGAAGCTGCAAGGGCATTCAATGGTATTCAAGTTGGGTAACAATGGAATCCCCTAGGCAGGAAGCAGACAGGCTTTGAAGCTGCAAGGCTATTCAATGGTATTCAAGTTGGGCAACAACGGAGTCCCCTAAGTATGAAGCAGCCAGGCTTTGAAGCTGCAAGGCTATTCAAGTTGGGTAACAATGGAGTCCCCTAGCTATGAAGCAGGCAGGCTTTGGAGCTGAAGGGCTATTCAATTGTATTCAAGTTGGGCAACAACGGAGTCCCCTAGGTATGAAGCAGCCAGGCTTTGAAGCTGCAAGGCTATTCAAGTTGGGTAACAATGGAGTCCCCTAGCTATGAAGCAGGCAGGCTTTGGAGCTGAAGGGCTATTCAATTGTATTCAAGTTGGGTAACAATGGAGTCCCCTAGCTATGAAGCAGCCAGGCTTTGAAGCTGCAAGGGCATTCAATGGTATTCAAGTTGGGTAACAATGGAATCCCCTAGGCAGGAAGCAGACAGGCTTTGAAGCTGCAAGGCTATTCAATGGTATTCAAGTTGGGCAACAACGGAGTCCCCTAAGTATGAAGCAGCCAGGCTTTGAAGCTGCAAGGCTATTCAAGTTGGGTAACAATGGAGTCCCCTAGCTATGAAGCAGGCAGGCTTTGGAGCTGAAGGGCTATTCAATTGTATTCAAGTTGGGCAACAACGGAGTCCCCTAGGTATGAAGCAGCCAGGCTTTGAAGCTGCAAGGCTATTCAAGTTGGGTAACAATGGAGTCCCCTAGCTATGAAGCAGGCAGGCTTTGGAGCTGAAGGGCTATTCAATTGTATTCAAGTTGGGCAACAACGGAGTCCCCTAGGTATGAAGCAGCCAGGCTTTGAAGCTGCAAGGGCATTCAATGGTATTCAAGTTGGGTAACAATGGAATCCCCTAGGTAGGAAGCAGACAGGCTTTGAAGCTGCAAGGCTATTCAATGGTATTCAAGTTGGGCAACAACGGAGTCCCCTAGGTATGAAGCAGCCAGGCTTTGAAGCTGCAAGGCTATTCAATAGTGTTCCAGTTGGGCAACAACGGAGTCCCCTAGGTATGAAGCAGCCAGGCTTTGAAGCTGCAAGGCTATTCAGTGGTATTCAAGTTGGGTAACAATGGAGTCCCCTAGGTATGAAGGAGCCAGGCTTTGAAGCTGCAAGGCTATTCAGTGGTATTCAAGTTGGGTAACAATGGAGTCCCCTAGGTATGAAGCAGCCAGGCTTTGAAGCTGCAAGGTCAGTCGATGGAAAGTGATGAGTGTTGTGGCCAAATTTGGTGTGATTTGACCCAGTGGTTTTGTTGTTAACTCAGTCCTACAAATGAACAGTACAGTTAGATAGATAGATAGATAGATAGATAGATAGATAGATAGATAGATAGATAGATAGATAGATAGATAGATAGAAGATGTGCAGGGCTGCATTGGCAATGCAATTATCAATGCATTTACTTTGGGGTATACTAAGAAATAGGGCAATGTGTTGATATTGCCAGCTTATGCAGCAGATTCCTGTTTCTGGCACCATTTAAGGAATGATCCAGGAATTGCCATCTGGCCAGTTTGTTGTGCAGCTTTCCAATCTATTGCCAATTTAAAAAATGCAGCATTTTATAATGGGTCATGTTTGCTCTTGTTCATTATTCGCTGTTGTTTGTTTACACTTGCAGGGACAAATTTTTTCTCATTCATGGGAATAGTTGCTTGCGTAGTTGTTCATGCTCAAATTCTGGCAGAGCCAGGAGAGTTTTCTTAATCAGAGGTTGCATGTGGCTCACAGTGGCCAGGCCCAAATGGGAGGGAACAAACTCCTTTCAGACAGCTAGGTGCATTTTGTTGACACTAATTGCCATGAAGTTGACTTTGACTTATGGTGATCTTCTAAACCAGAGGCAATGATCCAAACCTTTTTCTTTTCCACAACTGTGAGGTCTGGTGTGTTGTGTTCCAGAACTTTGTCAGTCTGGATTCGGAAGTCCCACAGTATCTTTGCATGCTCATTCTCCAATACTTTTGCAGGTTTGTGATCCCACCAGTTCTTTGCTGCTGGGAGGTGGTACTTGAGGCATAAGTTCCAATGAATCATTTGGGCCACATAGTTGTGCCTCTGTTTGTAGTCTGTCTGTGCGATTTTCTTACAGCAGCTGAGGATATGATCCATGGTTTCGTCAGCTTCCTTGCACAGACTGCATTTTGGGTCATCAGCTGATTTTTCGATCTTGGTCTTAATTGCATTTGTCCTGATGGCTTGCTCCTGGGCTGCAAGGATCAGGCCTTCTGTCTCCTTCTTCAGTGTCCCATTCGTGAGCCATAGTCAGGTCTTCTTCTTCTTCTTCTTCTTCTTCTTATTATTATTATTATTATTATATGTCAAATTGACATAATTTGGCAATGTGGATACAGCCTTAGCTGGTGGATGCGTGCACCTGCAGTGACCAGCCCAGATGTGCAGGTGCCATGCTTTTCATGAACAAGCATGCTGCTCGGCGAACCCGACTTGCTTAACAAAACTCGAGAGCTTTACTCCACCATTGGCTTATTACGTCTTCTTGTGGCAGGCAACTTCTCTTCTCTGGCTTGTTTCCAAGAACAAACCCGGGATTCTGCCTCTGGTTTGTTGAGCGGGAACAAAGCCGACAGGGGAAGCCGGCCACTGCCGGAGGACACAATAAACCAACTGTGGAACGAAGCTGTTCCCAATACAACGGGGACAAATGAGTCGCATGCACCGGTGCGCTGCTCACTCATGAGATACCAGGGTCTGTATAGACCCTTGGCGTGTCGTTTTCTGAAAAATGTATGCAAGAAAATGCATCAGAGGTTGTATGTTACTGCGCCAAGACAGGATACATAAATGCTAAGGGGAAGGTGGCTGCATTCACATGTCAGGACCACCATTGCTATATTCTGGCCCAATTGGGATCATCAATTGGTGGAGGCTCCTTCTTTGGAGGCTTTTAAGCAGAGGCTGGATGGCCATCTGTCAGGGGTGCTTTGAGTGTGATTTTCCTGCTTCTTCGCAGAATGGGGTTGGACTGGATGGCCCGTGTGGTCTCTTCCAACTCTATGATTCTATGATTCTATAATTTTAATCATTCCTCCATCAGGCAAATTGGAAAAGCGATCAAGCAGATATGGCCTCCCTTTCCACATACCTCATGTATCCATAATGGAACTTTAGCTTTGTTCCTTTGCATTGGCAAACCTGGCATGGCTGTCCATTTACAATAAAAAAGGAGCCCAGACTAACAGGTCACGGAAAGCTGTTTAAATCCAGAACGATCCAGAATGCAACCCTATATGCTGCAAAAGAAGACAGTAAGGCGGATCCAGGAGAAGAGCAACTTGCCAGATGGCCATGGCTGAAACCCACTTTTCTCCATCTGCCAGGCTAAGGTTACGATCCTTCACTGCTACTGCGTAATAGCAGGGTGAAAATTTCCAAATTTGTTTTGGGTATCGGAACGGGAAGAGGAGGAGGACCGAAACCGTCTATTAAAGGTCTCTCTTGGAGAGAAGCACAGTCAGAAATTCCATGGACCGCTGTGGCCAGTTACCTAGCAGCCGCCTCACTAGCGAGTGAAGGGTGTTCTCCCCTCCCTTTTTCTTCCTTCTCCTCCTCTGTTAGATGCATGATCTCTCCAGTGTTTGCACAAGCAGACTCCGGTTCTTGGGATGTTTGCCTGGCAGCAGCAAAGCGCCTCTGAGAATAGCAACAAGGCAGCAACACTCAAATGCAAGTCGGAGAAGGCTCCCTTGACTCTTGCGGTGAGATATGGTTATGATTCTGGGCAAACAGTCAAGGCATATAAATTCATTTGGGTATATATTAATGCCATGTATTCAGTTGGGGGTCAAACACACCTGCTGTGAAGGCTAGTACAAGGAGTGGGATTGACACTTATTATTATTATATTATTATTATTATTATTATTATTATTATTATTATTAATATATAAATATAATAATGCCCTGGCAGAATATGTAAAGCAAAGTGAAGAACCTGCTTTGATTGAAGTCAAAAATCAGAAACTCCTCAAAGCACAGCAGACAAAAAAACAGTACAAGAAAACCGCACTACAAACTAGAGCTGACAGCTGGCACAACAAAACATTGCATGGAAAGTTCCTTGACAAAATTGAAGGAAAAGCTGACAAGGAGAACTCCTGGCTCTGGCTCATTAATGGGACCCTGAAGAAGGAGACGGAAGGCCTGATCCTTGCAGCCCAGGAGCAAGACATCAGAACAAGATCAAAAAATCAGCTGATGATTTTTCATAGACATCTCCAGGTCATGAGGCCGGCATGACTGCATGGAGCGCCAATAATAAAAGGACCAAGGCAGTGACATCTCCAACCCATCTTCTGTTCGGACACTAGTCAGCATGCCAATACCTTAAATCAAGAAACAGCTTTCTAAGATCTACAGAGATACTTGCAGGAACACCTAAGCAAGTGAGAGTCCAAAAGTGGCAGGCTAAAATGTGGAACCTCAACCCATGGCTGAGACCAGATGAGAAACTCCCTCCTGGGCATACAGAAGAGTGGGAGATTGGAAGGCACTGAATGTACTGCATCTGGGATCACGAGATGCAGAGCTGATCTTAAGAAATGAGGCTATATCGCTTCTGACATGATAAATAAATAAATCATACATCATCAGCTCCAGACTTCAGTTGGAAAGCCGCTGGTGCTCAATGCTGGCATAACTACCTTGGCGGAGATCTTGCAGTTGTGACATCAAGAGAAAAGGGATCATGGGTACAGGGGAAAGCATGCAGTCTTTTTTTGCCATTGTCAACAAGAACTAAGCAGTCTATTTCTCCAGTATCTGGCTTCTGACTGGACCCCAGGAGCAAGGAGGTGTCTTGGAAAATCACCTGGGCAGACACTTTTACAAGGCAGCCTTGCCAGGATAGCCTGGCTCAGGTCGTTTTCCATGGCAGGCTTCCCAGAACACACTGGCTCCGAAGACCCACCTGGAAATCGGGCACAGGAGGAGACGTCTGCTCAATATCAGGATGACCAGGGTGGCTTTACCTGCCTTCCTGCAAGCAACTGTGCTGTAATTAATTTCTTCCTGCCTGGGGGCACCCTTTGTTCAGAGTCATTAGCTGCCCCTGGTTCCCATGTCTGGAACTCCTTTGTTTTCAGAGTGTTGCTGTTCTGATTTTTGAGTTTTTTAATAAGTCTACATAGGGACCACCAAATGCAGCGCCCAAACACCAGTCAAAGAACATGAACTGCAGACTAACTCAACCAGAGAAATCAGCCCTAGCAGAGCACTTGACGAACCAACCTGGACACAGTATATTATTTGAGAACACAGAAATGCTCGGCCACTCCAACAACTCTCATGTCAGACTACACAGAGAAGCCATTGAAATCCACAAGCATGTGGACAACTTCAGCACAAAGGAGGAAACCATGAAAATGAACAAAATCTGGCAACCAGTATTTAAAAAAAACTCAAAAATCAGAACAGTAAATAAAAAGCAACACTCTGAAAACAGAGGAGTTCCAGACATGGGAACCAGGGGCAGCTAATGACTCTGAACAAAGGATGCCCCCAGGCAGGAAGAAGCCAGGAGATGAAGCGATTCAATGCTAATTAAGGTGATCAACTACAACATTCACACTGGCCTCCAACTGACAAAGAGTTCTTCTCTCACCCTGGACTTTCCACAGATATATATAAACCTTCCTTGCTTAGTTTCTCTGTACCTCACAACCTCTGAGGATGCCTGCCATAGATGTGGGCGAAACGTCAGGAGAGAATACTTCTGGAACATGGCCAGACAGCCCGGAAAACATACAACAACCCCAACCATGGAAATTTCACTTCTCCATTGCTGGAGAAACTTTGGAGTAGCACAGGCATGGGCAATCTTCAATCCTCCAGGTGTTTTGGATTTCAACTTCCACCATTCCTAATAACCTGGGATTTCTGGGAGTTGAAGTCCAAAAGACCTGGACGGCCGAAGTGTGCCCATGCCTGGAGTGGCACAAGAAGAATACTTTGGAGAAGGTGATTTTCTCCAAAGCTCAGCATGTTGACCAATCCCTTTCCCACTTGTACTGAGGTGTAGGCAAGGGGGGCATTTTTAGAATATCCTGTTGTATCCACTTGCTATAGTAAGTGAGTGAGTTGATTTATGGAGGCCTGAATGAGATTAAACAGCTGGTGTCGACACACCCTCAGATGCCCATTCTGGTATCCGGAAGGTGTATTTAAGGCTGGCGTTGCATTCCACATCTGTTGAGTTTATAACGCAGGACGTATGCATGGGAAACAAGCTCAGCAGATTTGCTGAACTGCAGAAAAATAGCCTCTTCCGCCTTGTTTCCAGCAAACTTTCCTTGCAGCTGGGTCTTGTCAGACAGTAGCTGGCTTGTATGAAATGGATGTGGTGGGAAATAACCTAAAGGCCATGGCTGCAACACCTGCCAGTGGATGCAAATATATTGACTAATATATCATATGAGAGATGTAGCAGAGATCGGAAATTCCTACCACCCTCATATTCCATTACTAAGAATGGAAGATCTGATAAATTCCTCACCAGCCTGGCAGGTATTTCGTTGTACAGAAGGTGGAGTTCTCCTCTTTAGGACTAAATTCTGACCAATAGAGATGGAATGATCAATGGGTTGGAAGGACATCCTTTGTTGGGAGTGACCATGTCCTCTTGTAATCTATATATATAAAAGAGTGATGGCATCACGGCAGCGGACAAAACAACAAAAGTAAACACCCCACAACCTCGAAAATTGACATCACAACCCCTCATCCACGCCTCTAGGTTGATACAACAAAAAGAAAAGAAAAATAAATTCCTAATTAGAGGGAGAGGAATAATAGTTTTTATCCAATTGCTGCCAGTTACAAGGCTAAGCTCCGCCCACTTGGTCTCCTAGCAACCCACTCAGCCCAGTGTTAATAAAATAATGATAAAAAAATAAATACAAATAATACAATAAAAAATTATGAAAAACACTAAAATAATTAATACAATAAAATACTATAAAAATGACTAAAAATAATACAACAAAATAATACAATATAATAAATAAAAAAGATAAGTGACAAAATTAATTTAAAAAAAATACAAATAACGTCAAATAAAAATTCCACAACAAGTTTTAACCGATACCACCACCACTTTGCCACAGCAACGCGTGGCCGGGCACAGCTAGTTTATTATATAGAGGAAAAGGAAAGCCAAGTACAGTAGAGTCTCACTTATCCAACATTCGCATATCCAACGTTCTGGATTATCCAACGCATTTTTGTAGTCAATGTTTTCAATATATCGTGATATTTTGGTGCTAAATTAGTAAATACAGTAATTACTACATAGCATTGCTGCATACTGAACTACTTTTTTTGCCAAATTTTTGTATAACATGATGTTTTGGTGCTTATTTTGAAAAATCATAACCTAATTTGATGTTGAATAGGCTTTTCCTTAATCTCTCCTTGTTATCCAACATATTCGCTTATCCAACATTCTGCTGGCCCATTTATGTTGGGTAAGTGAGACTCTACTGTATAGTCAGAAAGGCACCCTAGACTTCAATAACGTTTGTTTGGGAAATATAGAACGAAATGTCATGGTTAGAAATACTCACATTACATGGGCTTTTCTTAAAGCTGTTAAACAGAGTCAGAGTTGTTTAGTGTTTTGAATTTTGGACTATAACTCAGGAGACCACTGTTTGGATCCCTGCTCACTCATGGAAACCCATTGCGTGGGCTTGGGCACACAATACTCGCTCTCACTGTCAA